>NW_017673662.1:9259-37674 GCF_001879085.1 Nicotiana attenuata
CAATAGAATCCATGCTTAGGACTCATTTCATGCATTAGAGATCCTGTTCCTTAGGATTTACACTTATCATTTTTCAGCATGTCCATTTCACTATCATACCACTTAGCAATTCCTGCGTTAAATGTATTAATAATCGGTATTTCTGCAATCATGTTCCTACTGACCATGTACACTTAGAAATCCTGTTTAGGCTAAACAACATTAACGAATATATCATCTCTGCATGCCCTAGTAACTGTAATATTTTTGCATATAGAAATCCTGTTTAGGATTCTGCATATATACATCATTCCACACCTCTTTTCGTTTAGATACCATGTCTTTAGGATCTCACTTATATTCGCTTAAGCACACTTAGGCTAATTACGAATGCATGAAAAGGAATAAAACAATTTCATTAAGTCTTTACAACTAATTGGCCATAATTTCTATGTGCTGAACACCTAGAACAACATGTTTAGGTAATAACAATAGTCTCCAACTATCAGTAATCCTGAATAACTACTGAATCCTGTTCACGCCTAGGCGAGCCTTAGGTAATTACTTAAATAAAACTGGAACTGCCTCTGTTTAATTATCAACTGCTACAACCAGCAGACAGGCCTGATTCGGACTTCTTTTCTGAGTTATATAAAATCTGGTTCTGACTCAAACACCCTGCTTTAGGATTTAAAATTCAGACCTTAACTGTGTTTAAGTCATGCTGCTTATATGCATTATTTGCAGAGGTATACATGAGCCTTTTAACTGTTTATATGTTTCCCCTCTAAATGCAGTTCTACTTGTTTTGTATGTCGCCTTAGCATTTTACCTTTAAACCTAAGAGTAAGCTTAGAACCTCCTTCTTATAGGAATAGTAGTCCTAAATTCCTCCGGGACTGATAGGAATGGGACGGGTAACAGCATGTAATAGAGGTCAAGACCAATCCTCGCTTTAATACCTTCACGGGGTGGGAAGGGTAGATGTGGATATGATGACCGGTGCGCTAATACCTCGTGTAGCCCCTCTTTTGAGGAGTGATTATCGGGTATTGCATTGATGTGATCCATATTACAAACAAACTTAGGACCCCTTTTTCATTCACAAGCATGCTTAGATTATAACTCTTTTCAAAACCTTGCTTTTATTGTTTTTCAAACACTTGTGTATTTAAATTTAAAATCCCCTATTATTTGAGCCTTATTTGTTTACTTGCTAATTGCACAAATTCACAAAAAAACTATCTGGCCAGGAACAACACAAGTGGATCCTGAGGGGTGCCTAACACCTTCCCCTTGGGATAATTTCAAGCCCTTACCCTATCTCTGGTTATCAAATGCAGTTGTAGTTGAACCCTATAGGTGCCCTAACACACCTTAAAAATCTTTAGGTGGAGACTCTTCAAAATACCCAATTCCCAAAAGGAGATGAGTCTTTACACCCCATGAATGTCGAAACCCGTACTCCTCCCCGATGGAAGGGGAAGAGAAGAAAAAGGGGGCGCGAAAACCCTAAATTTCCACCGTCGGGACCGTGAAGGCGCCTAACATCACACTTGCTAGGAAAGCCAACGTTAGAGTTTTATTAGCCAATGTCCTCAACGTTTCAGTGATTGACAATAAACAAGCTAAAGCAAGTAGAATTAAATGCGGAAGTAAGTAAATAGCCTCTTTGTTTATATACTATCACTGTTACTACCCAGAATCCGGTGTCACAATCCACGAACCTTCTAAGATTTTTACTACAAGCATTTGTCCGAAAGAAAATGCAATTGTTTACGAAATAAGGAAAACAGCAAAGTTCGGGTTATAGAAGGGGACGCTAGGGCCTGCGAACGCCAATAGGACTACCTTGGGTCTCCAAGCATGTGAATCCTACAGCCAACCTCTCGATCAGCACGAACCTGCTCCAAAATCTGCACAGAAAGTGCAGAGTGCAGTATTAGTACAACCGACCCCATGTACTGGTAAGTGCCGAGCCTAACCTCGACGAGGTAGTGACGAGGCTACGACGAGGCATTTACAATATAACCTGCATACAGTGTAAAATAAAAGCAGAAAGAAGGACAAGATAAAATAAAGCAGTAACTTGCAAGGAATGAATACAGTTCTCGAAACATATCATCAGTGCTCAGCTATAACCAATCCTTAAGTACAGTTTAAGACTACGGTTAAGCTAACACAGTCAAGGGAAACCATAAGCATAAAGATTGTTGCGGCGTGCAACCCGATCCCACCATATCACAATAATCATAATCACAGTTCACCCTTATCTCACCACAATCCACCCTTATTACACCTGTTGCGACGTGCAACCCGATCCCACCGTATCACAATAATCACATTGACGGTTCACCCTTATCCCACCACAATTCACCCTTACTACACGTGTTTGCGGCGCGCAACCCGATCCCACCATATCAATATCATTTACTCAGCAAGTACAAAAATTACACAATTCAAATCATATAACTCTTCACAGGGCTCAACTTCAAACCAAAGCATTTAGAAAAATTATACACTATGAGACTTTAAACAAGTAATACTACTTAGCGAGAACAATCCATAATATGCCTTGAAAGTACCAATAACCAGCTCAAACGAAAATAGGAGACGACGAAACTACGGAAGAACTAATACTTCAAACAAAAGTTACAATGTCTGACAAGTAGCAATTAGGCATGGAATTACAAGTAAAGCATGTAGCAGTTAAGGCAGGAAAAGACAATATAAGAAGAACGGGAAGAAAACAAGAAAAATGGATAAATTGGCGGCGCATAGGTACTTGTCACCTCACCTATACACAGCTCACATGGATTTCATATAGCGAATAAGTCAAGGGTTCCTAATCGCTCGAGTCAAAGTTAAGCACAACACTTACCTCGCTCCGCGGGCCACTCAATGCTCAATTACCACTTTTCCTCTAGTATCAACCTCCAAACCACTCATATCTAGCCACAATTAACTCAATAACATCAATTATTGCTAAAGGAACCAACTACAATGCACAAATTCAGATTTCTCAAACTTTCCCCCAAAAAGTCAAAAACCGACTCCGGGCCCACTTGGTCAAAATCGAGGCTCGGACCAAAATATATTCACCCATTCACCGCTGAGCCCGAATATGTAATTAGTTTTGAAATCCGACCCCAAATTGAGGTCTAAATCCCATTTCACCAAAAATCCCTAATTTTACCCAAACTCCCAATTTCTACCATGGAAATCCTAGATTTTAGGTTAGAAATTCATGAAATGTGATGGGAAATTGAAAGAAAGTGGGTTAGGATCACTTACCAAAGTTTTGGGGAAGAATTGGTCTTGGAAGAATTTCGTCTAGGGTTCTAGGATTTGAAAATTTGAAGAATGAATGAAAAATCCCGTCTAACTTCATTTTTACAGAGATGCAGATGTCACAATTGGGACATGAGCTTCGTAATTTCGAAGGTCGCAAATGCGAACTCCTTGCATTTCTGCTGCCTTTGCAAATGCGAACTATTATTCGCAAATGTGACCTGAGGTGATCGCAATTGTGATCCTGATATTCGCAAATGCGAAGTCCACCCCCCCCCCCCAAACCAATTGCTCGCAATTGCGATGAATTCTTCGCAAATGCGAGGCTCGCACTGCAGACCTGAAGCACACCAGCAAAAATTTCTAAGTTCAAAACACTCCGTAGCCTATCTGAAACTCACCCGAGCCCTCAGGGATCCAAACCAAACATGCCCACAAGTCTTTAAATATCATACGAACTTGCTCGCACGATCAAATCGCTAAAATAACACCTAGAACTACGAATTTAGCACCAAATCAAATGAAATTCTCAAGAACACTTTAAAATTTCTATTTTCTCAACCGGACGTCCGAATCACGTCAAACCAACTCCGTTTCCCACCAAACTTCACAGACAAGTCTTAAATAACATGATGAACCTGTACCGGGCTCCGGAACCAAAATACAGACCCGATACCAACGAGATCAAACATTAACAAAATTCTTAAAACCATTTAATTTTTCAGACTTTAAATTTTCATCAAAAATTCATTTCTCGAGCTAGGGACCTCGGAATTCGATTCCGAGCATACGCCTAGGTCCCATATTTCGATACGGACCCACCGAGACTGTGAAAATATGAGTCCGGGTCCATTACTCAAAACGTTGACCGAAGTCAACTAAATCAACTTTTAAAGGCAAAAATTATTAGTTTCATCAATTTTTAACATAAAAGCTTTCCGGAAACACTCCCGGACTGCGCACGCAAATGGAAGAGGTAAAAATAAGATTTTAAAGGCCTCGAAACACAAAATCAAGTTCTAAAACATAAGATGAACTTTTGGGTCATCACATTCTCCACCTCTAAAATAATCGTTCGTCCTCGAACGGACATAAAAAAGTACCCGAGCTGGTGAAAAGGTGTTGATATCTGCTTCGCATATCGGACTCGGACTCCCAGGTAGCTGCCTCAACAGGCTGACCTCTCCACTGCACCCGAACTGAAAGATAACGCTTCGATCTCAACTGTTGAACCTGCCGGTCTAGAATAGCTACCGGCTCCTCCTCGTAGGTCAAATCCTTGTCCAACTGGACAGTGCTGAAGTCTAACATGCGGGATGGATCACCGTGATACTTCCGAAGCATGGAGACATGAAACACCGGATGGACTGCTGATAAACCAGGTGGCAACGTAAGTTTGTAAGCCACCTCTCCCACTCGCTCAAGGATCTCAAAAGGACCGATATACCTAGGGCTCAACTTCCCCTTCTTTCCAAACCTCATTGCAACCTTCATGGTGATACCGAAGCAACACTCTTTCTCCGACCACAAAAGCCACATCAGGAACCCTAGTCGGCATTAACTCTTCTGCCTAGAGTGAGCTGTGCGAACTCTATCCTGAATGATCATAACCTTATCCAAGGCATCCTGTACCAAATCTGTACCCAATAATCGAGCCTTCCCCGGCTCAAACCATCCCACCGGCGACCGACACCGTCTACCATATGATGCCTCATAGGGGCCATCTGATTGCTCGACGGATAGTTATTGTTGTAGGCAAACTCCGCTAGCGGCAAGAACTGATCCCACGATCCTCCAAAGTCTATAACACATGCGCAGAGCATATCCTCCAAGATCTGAATAGTACGCTCAGACTGTCCGTCCGTCTGAGGATGAAATGCTATGCTCAACTCAACCCGCGTACCCAACTCACGTGTACTGCCCTCCAGAAGTTCGAGGCAAACTGCGTACCTCGATAAAAAATGATAGACACGGGCACACCGTGAAGACGAACGATCTCACAGATATAAATCTCTGCCAACCGCTATGAAGAATAGGTAACGACCACAGGAATAAAATGCGCTGACTTGGTCTGTCTATCCACAATGACCCAAACTGCATCAAACTTTCTCTGAGTCCGTAGGAGTCCATCAACGAAATCCATAGTGATACACTCCCACTTCCACTCAGGAATCTCTATCTTCTGAAGCAAACCACCAGGTCTCTTATGCTCGTACTTTACTTGCTGACAATTAAGACACCGAGCTACATATGCAACAATATCCCTCTTCGTCCTCCTATATCAATAATGCTGCCGCAAGTCCTGATACATCTTGTTAGCGCCCAGATAAATAAAATATCGGGAACTTTGAGCCTCTTCTAGTATCAACTCACGAAGACCATCCACATTAGGCACATAAACACGACCTTGCATCCTCAAAACTCCATCATCTCCAACCATAACCTGCTTGGCTTCACCGTGCCGCATTGTGTCCCTAAGGACAAGCAAATGAGGGTCATCATACTACTGCTCCCAGATGCGCTCAAACAAAGAAGACCGAGCGACTGTGCAAGCTAAAACACGACTAGGCTCAGAAACATCCAACCTTACGAACTGATTGGCTAAGGCTTGAACATCTAATGCAAGCGATCTCTCACCGACTGGAATGTACACAAGGCTGCCCATACTAGCTAACTTCCTACTCAAAGCATCAGCCACCACATTGGCCTTCTTGGGATGATACAAGATGGTGATATCATAGTCTTTTAATAGCTCCAACCACCTTCTCTGCCTCAAATTGAGCTCCTTTTGCTTGAACAAGTACTACAAACTCTTATGATCCGTGAACACCTCACACGACACGCTATATAGATAGTGACTCCAAATCTTCAGTGCATGAACAATGGCTGCCAGCTCCAAATCATGAACACGATAATTCTTCTCGTGAACCTTCAACTACCGTGAAGCATATGAAATAACCTTGCCACCCAGCATTAATAACGCACCAAGTCCAATATGATATGCGTCACAATATACTATATAAGGCCCTGAACCTGTGGGCAACACCAACACCGGTGCCGTAGTCAAAGCTGTCTTGAGCTTCTAAAAGGTCACCTCACACTCGTCTGACCATCTGAATGGGGTACCCTTCTAGGTCAACCTGGTCAATGGGGCTGCTTTAGATGAAAACCCATCCCCAAACCGACGGTAATAACCCGCCAATCCCAAGAAACTACGGATCTCTGTGGCTGAAGTGGGTCTAGGCCAGTGCTTGACTGCCTCAATCTTCTTAGGATCCACCTGAATACCTTCTGCTGATACAACGTGACCCAACAAAGCAACTAAACTAAACCAAAACTCACATTTTGAAAACTTAGCATATAACCGGTTGTCTCTTAGAGTTTGAAGAACGATCCGAAGATGTTGCTCATGCTCCTCTCGACTGCGGGAGTAGATCAAGATATCATCAATAAAAACAATCACAAAGGAATCCAGATAGGGCTTGAACACCCGATTTATCAAATCCATGAATGCTGCTGGGGCATTTGTCGGCCCAAATGACATCACTAGAAACTCATAATGCCTATACCGAGTCCGAAAAGTTGTCTTAGGGACATCGGATGCCCTAATCCTCAACTGATGGTAGCCAAACCTCAAATCATTCTTCGAAAACACTTTGGCACCCTGAAGCTGATCAAATAAGTCTCAATCCTCGGCAATGGATACTTGTCCTTGATAGTGACTTTGTTTAACTGCCGATTATCTATGCACATCCTCATCGACCCATCCTTCTCTTTCACAAATAACATAGGTGCACCCCAGGACGAGACACTACCCTTATCAAGCAAGTCTTGCAACTACTTCTTCAATTCTTTAAACTCTGGTGGGGCCATATGGTATGGCGGAATAGAAATGGCTGAGTGCCCAGAGCCAAATAAATACAGAGTCAATATCCATTTTGGGTGGCATCCCCGGCAGGTCTGCAGGAAATACCTTTGGAAACTCTCAAACAACTGGCACCGAATCCATGGAAGGAACCTCCGCACTAGAGTCGCGGACATAAGCCAAATAAGCTAGACACCCCTTCTCGACCATACGCCGAGCCTTCATATAAGAGATAAACCTGCTGGTAGAATGACCAGAAGTCCCCCTCCACTCTAATCGAGGAAACCCCGGCATGGCTAAGGTCATTGTCTTGGCGTGACAGTCCAATGTGGCATGATAGGGCGATAGCCAATCAATCCCCAAAATGACATCGAAATCAACCATATCGAGAAGTAGGAGATCTACACTAGTCTCAAGACCCCTAATAATAACCACACACGAACGATAGACATGATCTACAACAATAGAATCCCCCACAGGTGTGGACACATATACAGGAGCACTTAAGGAATCACGGGGCACAACCAAATATGAAGCGAAGTAAGATGACACATATGAGTATGTAGACCTTGGATCAAATAGAACTGAAGCATCTCTATGTGATAACAGCATTGGATGACTCAGCCTCAGGCTTGGCTGGGAAAGCATAACATAAGGGGCTTGGGCCCTACCACTCGGAACCATATCACTAGGACGACTTCCTGCTGGCTGGCCTTCACCTCTAACGCCTGACCTCCACCTCTAGCGGCCTGACCTCTATCTCTAGCTCCTTGACCCCTACCTCTAGCTGGCTAAGCAGGCGGTGGCGCACCCGGTGCCGGAATCATGGCACGAGAACTCTGCTGCTGTGGTGGAACGCCCGATAATCTCCGATAGATCCTCCTGGTATGCCCATAGCCACCACACTCGAAACATCCATCCTAATAATGTGGCCGTGGAAACTAAGACTGAACCGGACGAGCCAGCTGATCATGGTAATAACTCTGAATAGGAGGTGCACTGATAGGAGCTGGTGGTGCACTGTAGGCTAGCTGATCCGAATAATGTATGTGAGGACCAGGACCACCCAAAGCACCATGGGATGCCTGGAGTGCTGAATGAAACGTCCTGGCCTCCATATGAGGCCCCACTGAATCCACCGGAGTGACGCGGCCTCCTCTCAGACCCCTGACCACTCCCCTGAGCTAAAACCATCTCAACTCGCCTGGCAACATTGGCTGCATCCTAGAAAAGAAATCTCACTCCTAGTCTCCTTATCCATCTGCAATCTGATAGGCTAAGCAAGTCCCTCGATAAACCTCCTCACCCTCTCTCTCTCTCTCGGTAGGAAGCAAGAGAATAGCATGACGGGCGAGATCTATAAATCGAGTCTCGTACTGAGTGACAGTCAAAGAACCCTACTGCAGACGCTCGAACTGTCTCCGATAGTCCTCTCTCCGAGTGATAGGTAGATACTTCTCAAGAAATAGCTGAGAGAACTGGTCCCAAGTAAAAGCCTGCGACACAGTTGGTTTGGCCAACATATAATCCCTTCACCATTTCTTGGCAGAACCCGACAGATGAAATGCAGCAAAGTCAACCCCATTGGTCTCTACTATCCCCATGTTCCGTAACACCTCGTGACAACTGTCCAAAAAGTCTTGGGGATCCTCTGAATATGCACCGCTGAAGTGAACTGGGAAAAGGTTGGTAAACCTAAACCTATCCAACCTCCACAAAGCCTCAGAAGACATAGCTGATTCATCACCGGCCTGTGCTGCAACACCCGGCGGAAATGCCCCCACTATGTGGGCTGCTGGAGTCTGATACTCGCGAGCTATCTGCTCCGGAGTGTGAGTAGCGGGAGTCTGGACTCCTCCCCCACCCGAGGGATGGCTGGTGCCACAGGAAATGTGCCGGTCTGAGCAACACTCTCCATAAGGCCCACTAGAGGGACCAAAGCATCCTGAAGCACTAGGGTGGCGATGAACCCCTCCGGGACTTGAGCTGGTCCGACAGGCACAGTCTGGGCTAGAACCTCCTCATCAAACTCTACTTGAGGCTCCACCGCTGGTGCTGCTGCTCGAGCTCGGGGCTAAGCTCTGCCCCTGCCTCGGCCTCTGGCACGACCTCGGCCTCGACCCCTGCCCCTCGTAGGAGCTGCTGCTGCGGGCTGTGGCTGCCGTTCAGCTGCAGATGCGGTACGCATTCTCGCCATCTGCGAAAGAACAAGAGTAGAGAATTCAATTAGCATTATGAGGACAAAATCGCACGACAGAGAAGAATAGATGTGTAATTGTTCCTAAAGTTTGTAGCCTCTGGGAGATAAGTACAGATGTCTCCATACCGATCCCCCAGACTCTACTAAGCCTGTTCGTGAATCGCGAGACCTAGGCAACCTAGTGCTCTGATACCAACTTGTCATGACCCGGAATTCCCACCGTCGGGACCATGATGGCGCCTAACATCACACTTGATAGGCAAGCCAACGTTAGAGTTTTATTAGCTAATTTCCTCAACGTTTCAGTGATTGACAATAAACAGGATAAAATAAAGCAATATCTTGCAAGGAATTAGTACAGTTCTCGAAACATATCATCAGTGCTCCGCTATAACCAATCTTTAAGTACAGTTTAAGACTACCGTTCAGCTAACACAGTCAAGGGAAAACATAAGCACAAAGATTGTCGCGGCGTGCAACCCGATCCCACCATATCACGATAATCATAATCACAATTCACCCTTATCTCACCACAATCCACCCCTATTACACCTGTTGCAGCGTGCAACTCGATCCGCCGTATCATAATAATCACATTAATGGTTCACCCTTATCTCACCACAATCCACCCTTATTACACCTGTTGCGGCGCGCAACCCGATCTCACCATATCAATATCATTTACTCAGCAGTACAGAAATTACACAATTCAAATCACATAACTCTTCACAGGGCTCAACTTCAAACCAAAGCAATTAGAAAAATTATATACTATGAGACTTTACACAAGTAATACTACTCAGGGAGACCAATCCATAATATGCCTTGAAAGTACCAACAACCAGCTCAAACAATAATAGGAAACGGTGAAACTACAAAAGAACTAATACTTCCAACAAAATTTACATTGTCTGACAAGCGGCAATTTGGCATGGAATTACAAGTAAAGCATGTAGCAGTTAAGGCAGGAAAAGACAAATATAGAAGAACGGGAAGAAAACAAGCAAAACAGATAAATTGGCGGCGCATATGTACTCATCACCACACCTATACACCGCTCACATGGATTTCATATAGCAAATAAGTCAAGGGTTCCTAATCCCTCGAGTCAAAGTTAGGCACAACACTTACCTCGCTTCGCGGGCCACTCAATGCTCAATTACCGCTTTTCCTCTAGTATCCGCCTCCAAACCACTCGTATCTAGCCACAATAAACTCAATAACATAAGTTATTGCTAAAGGAACCAACTACAATACATAAATTTAGATTTCTCAAACTTTGCCCCATAAAGTAAAAAGCCGACCCCAGGTCCGCTTGGTCAAAACTTGAGGTTCGGACCAAAATCCATTCACCCCTTTACCCCGAGCCCGAATATGTAATTAGTTTTGAAATCTGACCTTAATTTGAGGTTTGAATCCCATTTTTCCAAAAATCCCTAATTATACCCAAACCCCCAATTTCTACCATGGAAATCCTAGATTTTAGGTTGAAAATTCATGAAATGTGATGGGAAATTGAAAGAAAGTGGGTTAGGATCACTTACCAAAGTTTTTGGGAAGAATTGGTCTTGGAAGAATTGCCTCTAGGGTTCTAGGATTTGAAAATTTGAAGAATGAATGAAAAATCCCGTCTAACTTCATTTTTACACAGCTGCAGATGTCGTATTTGCGACCTAAACTTTGCAATTGCGAAGCTCAAGCTCGCAAATGCGAGAAAAGCTTCACAAATGCGAACTCCTTGTATTTCTACTTCCTTTGCAAATGCGAACTATTGTTCGCAAATGTGACCTGAGGTGATCGCAATTGCGATCCTGATCTTCGCAAATGCGAAGTCCACCCCCCCCCCCCCCCCCAATTGATCGCAGTTGTGATGAATTCTTCGCAAATGCGAGGCTCGCATTAGCGAGCCAGACCTCACAAATGTGAAGTCTGCAGACCTGAAGCACACCAGCAAAAATTTCTAAGTTCAAAACATTCTGTAGCCTATCCAAAACTCACCTGAGCCCTCGGGGCTCCAAACTAAACATGCACACAAGTCTTAAAATATCATATGAACTTGCTCGCGCGATCAAATCACTAAAATAACACCTAGAACTACGAGTTTAGCACAAAATCAAATGAAATTCTCAAGAACACTTTAAAGTTTCTATTTTCTCAACCGGGCGTCCGAATCACGTCAAACCAACTCCGTTTCCCACCAAATTTTACAGACAAGTCTTAAATATCATAATGAACTTGTACGGGTCTCTGGAACCAAAATACGGACCCGATACCAATGATATCAAATATTCTTAAAACCATTTAATTTTTCAGAATTTTAATTTTCATCAAAAATTCATTTCTCGAGCTAGGGACCTCGGAATTCGATTCCGGGTATACGCCTAGGTCCCATATTTTGATACAGACCCACCGAGACTGTCAAAACAGGAGTCCAGGTTCGTTTACTCAAAATATTGGCCTAAGTCAACTAAATCAACTTTTAAAGGCAAAATTTATTATTTTTATCAACTTTCAACATAAAAGCTTTCCGAAAATACGCCCGGACTGCGCACGCAAATAGAGGAAGGTAAAATGAGATTTTAAAGGCCTGGAATACAAATTCGAGTTCTAAAACATAAGATGACCTTTTGGGTCATCACATGTCTACATACTTAGTCTCCAACAGTCCTTGCTTGATCTTCTCCCGTATGAAATGACAGTCAATTTTGATATGGTTGGTTCTCTCATGGAGCATGAGATTTGTTGCAATTTGCATTGTAGCTTTGCTGTAACAATAAAGATGAAGTGGTTTTTGCAATGCAGCTTTGCTGTAACAATAAAGATGAAGTGGTTTTTGCAATGTGATTCCTAACTCATGAAAGAGCCGAGTGAACCACGCAATTTCAGCAACTATAGATGCCATACTCCTATACTCTGCTTCTGCACTACTTTTGGACACTATATATTGTTCTTTGATTTCCAGGAAATCAAAGAGTTTTTGAAATTCACTACATAGCCACTAACTGATCTTCTAGTGACAAGGTAAGCTGCCCAGTCCGTATCACAGAATCCCAGCAGTGTGTCTATGGGTTCGCTGTGCATCAGAACTCCCATGTCATGTGCTGCCTTAAAATATATGACCAACCTAATAGTTGCATCCATGTGAGATTTCTTTGGAGCTTGCATGAACTGATTAAGAGTCTTCACAACATAGCTTATGTCTAGTCGAGTGATTGTTATATACGAGATTTTTCTTATGAGCTTTTGATATCCTTTGATATCTACCACAGGATTATCTACCTGCATCTCAGCTCCTTTATCATACTCCACTAAAGTTAGTTTTTGATTAATATCCAATGGTGTAGTTGCATGCTTTCCTCCACTGAATCCCATCAATCATGGTACTGCTGCTACTAGTAATGAGCAGGTCATCCACATATATGAGAATTATGATAATGTTATTTCCAGATCTCTTAGTGAACATGGATTAATCAAATGCACTTTGGGGAAAACTTGTATTTAGTAGTGCTTCTGTGAACTTCAGGTTCCACTACCTTGAAGCTTGCTTAAGTCCATACAAGGACTTTAGTAATCTGCACATATTTTTCTCCCCCTACTTTTGAAAACCCTGTGGTAAGTCCATGTACACTTCTTCATGCATATCTCCTTGAAGAAATGCATTAAACACACCCATTTGATGAAGTTTCCGATCTATAGAAGCTGCAGCAACTATGACAGTCCTCACAGTCTCCGTTTTGGCAAATGGAGAGAATGTTTCATGATAATCCAAAGCTTCCTGTTGGTTGTATCCCTTTGCTACAAGCCTTACCTTGAATCTTTATAATTTTCAATTTGACTTATACTTGATCTTATATACCCACTTAGAACCAATATTAAACTTTCCAGTAGGTAAAGTAACTACATCCCAAGTTCTGTTATCCTCCAAAGCCTTCACTTCTCATTGCATTGCCTCTGTCCACCTTTTGTCTTTCACTGCTTGCTTGAATGAGTGTGGCTCCTTCATCACTGAAAAAGCATGCAGGTAGTCTCTGTACTTCTGAGTCACATTATCATAAGATAGGTATTTAGAAACAGAATAGGCACACTGTGCGGACTTTGGCTTATGTATAACATAATCTTGCATCTAATTTGTTTTGCTCTGGTGGACTGCCTAATGCCTGCAGTAGAAGTCCATCATATGTTGAAACTCTTTTCACGGTAGAAACAATTAGATTCTCTTCACCAGGGACTGTTGATTCCTCAGCTAAGCCTTCAGGTGTTGTGGATACCATCACCTTCCAGCTGCTCTAGATTTTCTTCTTCCCTTTCACCAGCTACAGATTTGTCTATTGGATTCTCAAATGCAACCTCTTTTGTTTGATCCAATGGTACAGTTAGGACAGACATTTCTGCTACTTGATCATGCTCCTATAGGATGTGTACTTCTGTAACAGGTCTGTTAACTTGCTGGAGGCATAGAAAAACATGTTGGTTCTGCATCACGTGTGTGGATTGATTTTGCAGCTGAGATTCTTTGAAAGGGAAAATAGATTCTCTAACAGTAATATTTTTGCTGACAAAAAAACAGCTAGTTTCCAAATCAAGTAACCTATACCCCTTTTGTGTGGAGGAGTATCCTAAAAGGACTGCTTTCTTGGCCCTAGGTGCAAATTTATCCTCCTTCACTAAGTTTGTAGCATAACACAAGCAACCAAAGACCCTTAAATGATCAAGTGATGGCTTTCTTTTGTGTAATAGTTCATATGGACTCCTTCCACCCAACACTTTAGAAGGCAACCTATTTATGATGTAGATAACAGTCTGCACACACTCACCCCAAAATATTTTTGGTAAATTTGCTTGAAACTTTAATGCCCTTGCAGTGTCTAATATGTGTGTACTTTCTCTCTACAACTTACTCCCTGATCTTGGAGAATGGTGTTATATTGGTTGTTAAAGAATTCCGTTCAATTGTCTGTTCTAATCACCTTAACAGAAATATCAAACTGATTCTTAACCATGCACATAAACTGCTTAAAAAAAAATAATGGTCTCATTCTCCAATTTGCATTAGAAATATCCAAGTTGCCCTTGAGTAGTCATCTACAACAGAAGAAAGTAATATTTTCTATTATGAGTTGGCACTCTATATGGCCCCCAAACATCCATATATATAAGTTCAAATGCTTTAGTGCTCTATCGTTCACTATCAGGGAAAGCAAGCCTAGATTGCTTTGCCATAAAGCATACAAAATATCTATTATGTAAGCTATTATCTACTTTATTCTACAAAAATGGAATGTGTTGCAAGACTGGTGTTGAAGCATGTCCTAGCCTCATATGCCATATCCAGCTTGAATTTCCTGCTCTACTTTAATGTCTAACAGTTGCTGTTAACTTTTTTACTCTTCTTCCTTTCAGCAAGTACAACCCTTCACTTTCCTTACCAATCCCCCTCACCTTGCCATTGTAGAGGTCCTGAAACACACAGAATTCAGGCAAGAAAATGGCAGCACATAACATGTCTCTTGTTAACTTTGACACTAACATCAAGTTAAACTTGAAATCTGGTACATGAAGAATATTTTACAATATGTTTTCAGCTGATAACTATGAATTACCAACATGAGTAATATCAATACTAGTTCCTTAGGTAGCTTTACTGAATCCCATTTATGTTTGGAAATACTTTGAACATTACTTAAGAGGTTCAAAGTAGAAGCTATCTGGTGCGTAGCCCCTGAATCAACAATCCACTCATCTTGATATAAACCTGAGGAAAGTGAACAAATTGTACCTGCCATGTTAGTCTGTGTCTGCATTGTGGTATCACTAGGTCCTTTCTTGTTAAGCAAGCTCAAAATATGTTGATATTGGGCTTCAGTGAAGAAGTAATCACCACCCCTGCTTCGCAAGTTCCCTGCTAGTGGCCCTTCTACATTATTGGCTGCCATATGACTTCCTCTTGGTTGATATCCTCTATTCACTTTGAAGTCATTTGGGTACCCAATGATTTTGAAGCAATTCTCTTTAGTATACTTTTATCCTGAGAAATCAGTGCATATTCCTAATTAAGTGTTGGTTCATTAGTCTTTATCATAATCTGCCAGCGTGCTTGATCATATGTATCATTCAGTCCATTTAGGAATTGTATTAATCGTTGTTGATGTAGATGAACAATGTGTTCCTATGCTCTTGCACAACCACAACTTTGTGAAGGTACTAACACATCGTACATTGTCCAAAGCTCTTTCAACTTTGTAAAATAAACAGCAACAGAGTCAGTTCCTTGTGATGACCTTAAAATTGCCCTGTGTATCTGAAAAATCCTTACTCGATTCAATTTATTGAATCGCTCCCTGAGGTCTTCCCACACAACATGCGCATCAGATGCGTATATGATTCTACTGATGAGATCCTTTGAAACTGAGTTTATGATCCCGGAATGCACTATTGCGTTGCAGGTCTCCTATTCCTCATGGAGAGCATCCTCAAACGACTACTTAGTGCAATCTCCTATAATGAACCCTAATTTTCACTTAGCCTTTGAAGTTAACTTCATTGATCTGCTCCACATGCCATAATTTTCAGAGCTTGTGAGCTGAATATGAATCGACACCAAGCCTGGTGTATCCGAAGGTTGAAGAAACAATAGATGTGTGTGATCAATCATCTCAGTCGCCATTGGCGATCAATTCGAGGCAACAATTAAGCTAACAAACAATAAAAAAGAGAAATTATGACTTAATCGAAATCTCTGTGTGAAATTTAGCTTACTTAATGAATTGAACGAGAATTTCGTAGATCAATATTCTGCTCTCTGATACCATGTTAGAATTCAGCCATTGAAGAATCCTTTGAGAAGAGAAATGTCGTTCATACTCACTAATCTGTAAAGAGGAATGTTATTCAAATATTTAAACTAACTACCAACTAATCTGTTATGACTGTGCTAAATAACTAATGCACACCTCTAACTTCTAACATGTACAAATTGACCCCTATACTAATTAATGTATATACATAGCACTCCAAGACTTTCGTTTTCCATCATGATCACCACGAGAAAAAAAAATTGAATCAAATTCAGCAATCACTATATTTTGTTTTATTGTATATATTGAGTAGTTACTAATTTAAAATCAAAAGTTCTTTTTTTTTATTTTATTTGTCGCCAGATAGTTAAGCAAGTGTGAATTTATTTTTTATGTGTTCGTTTCAATGTGCCATCTCACTTCATTATCTAATCACATCGCTATACAAAATTCCATAAAATAGTGAATGCAGATTCTCCAACTGGAAATTGGCGACATTATGGACTTCCCAATGGCGGCTTTTGGAATTCTTTAAACGTAACTTCACCAAGATTTATATTTAATTTTTGTTTTTGACTTTTTGGAGTTGGGACCAAATGGTTGGACAGACCAAAAGGGAAAAAAGAAAATACAGAAAAGAAAAGAAAACAGACCCCAGAACGTCCCAACAATATCTAGTTAGATTTTTGGTCATTTACACATCATAGTAACCAAGATCCCATTTGTTTATGTTTCTTCTTTGATTCTTTCTCCTATTTCATCTCATGACCTAAATTTTTACAAAGATAATTTTAATGGATGAAGAGAGAAAGTAGCGCTATATGAATTAAATCTCAGAAACACGGTATAACTTTGTAAAAGCCTGGGTTGTTTAATTATACGAAAAGTACTTTAAAGTGTAATTTTTTCTCATATCAATATGATAAAATATATATTTTAAATATTGGTTAAATTTCATACAATTTGAATCTCGAGAGAAAAAATGTGTCGCATACATAAAAACGGGGAAGTATCAATTGAATTTGATTTTGATTTATGTAAGAAGATTGCATCCATGAAACAAACGTCTCTATATATCAAACATTTAGAGCCCATTTGGACATAATAAATTTTTTCCTTTTTTAAAAAAAAATTATTTTTTTTCGAAATCAGCGTTTGTTCATAAAATTTCGAATTTTCACTTAAAAATGTATTTTCGAAATTTTCAAAAATCTAAAAAACTCCAAAAACCTGCTTTTCAAGAATTTCACTCAAATCACTCACAAAACTTTAAAAACAACCCAAAATTATATTCATGTTCAAACACAACTCAAAATTTCAAATACCATTTTCACATGAATTTTTTTCCACCCTTTTATGGAATTTCAATTCATATGTCCAAACGCCCACTTAATTTCAGCTGTTTATAGTGATAAATTAATTGCCAAATCAATAGTTTGACTAATAAGGTTGTTATTCTTAGTTGCCAACCTATTCATTAGTCTTAGTTTAATTTATTGCCTAGCTAGTTGTGGTAAGATTTCGTTGTCATGAAAGCTTAATTGTCTGGCACAATGCGAACGACAAGATTTCAGTATATTTGGAAACAAAAAAGGAAAGATAAATTTACCCTAAAAACCAATTAACGATCGATAAGACATGCAAACATTGAAATTAGATCTTTAAAAGTAACATTATTACCACTTTTTCACCTTAGTGTGAAGGAGTAAGTAGGCGTTTGGATATAACAATTGAAATTTTTGAGAAAAAAAGTAACGTTTGGAGTTAAGTTGAAAATTAATTTTTGGAATTTAAAATTATGTTTGAACATGCATTTCACTTGAAAAAATCTAAAATATGGTCAAAATTACTTTTTGATTTTTGAAAAAACTCATTTTTAAAACATCTCAAAAAACTTGCAAAAGTTCATGGGCAAACACGTTTTTTTTAAAAAAAAATATCTATAGACAAACGGATCCTAAATCTGTTTATTTTCCCATTGACAACCTTTCCTTAACCAATAAAAAAATATTTATCGATTATCTCAATGCTGTAAGAGGTCGTTTGGTAGAATGTATTAGAGAAAATAATGCATACATTAGCTTTGAGTATTAGTAACACCTTGTTTTTTACACTTTTTCAACCTATATATAATTAATACAAGAATTAGTTATACATCCTATTTGGTATTATCCTATGTATAGTTAATGTATAGCAAACCATGGTATTAGCAATACCAAGGGTATTATTGCATGCATTAGCATGGTTAAAGACAAAATTATCCTTAAAGTCCCTTAAAGCTAAAGAGTATGGAGGACATTTTTGTAAACTAATTTTCTTAAAAATTATGCAATGCATTTTAGTTTTTTAATACACCACACTAAACAATGGATAAGAAATAATCTCCATATAAATAATGCTTGCATTACTAACCCATGCATAATTAATTCCTATATTATTAATACACCTTATTTAGCATTATTCTTATACACCCTACCAAACAAACCCTAAGGGATTTAGATTATAGAGTCAACACTGAATATAGTAATGATAGAAGAGCCCATGCTTATCTAAATCCCAGTGTTGTTCTGGTAAGTGAAAGACGTGGTCATGAAGCCAAAGGACCAAATTGGTGTATAGAAAACTATCTAACTTTTTTGATTCAAGAAGACAAGAAATATCTTCTTCCCCCTTACCAGCTGACATTTGACTAAAAATCCTTATATTATCATGAGATATTACAAACTATCCTATTAGTATAATATTTCTGTTAGAAAAGCAACCTACACTTTTTTGGATTCTAATATTGTAGCTGGTAAATGTAGCTCTCAGAATTTAATTGCATGGATATATTTTTACTGGTGATTTTTTCTGTTGAAAAACATCTTCACCATTTTTTACTGCAGAAAAAAGAAAAAGAAAACATTTAAGATTCACGTATCCGACTAAAGGGATTTAAATTTGTTTGCAGGAAAAACAAAGTTTCTTAGCTAGCGTTTGGTTGAAATTTAAAAAAATAACTTTTAAAAGATGAATTGAAAAATGATTTTTGAAATGTAAAATTGTGTTTGGACATTCATTTTACTTGAAATGAATTTGAAGTTTTGTTTGTAGAAAATTCAAAAAAATTACTCTAGAACTGTTTTTGAGATTTGAATATTTTGTTTTCAAAATCTATCA
This sequence comes from Nicotiana attenuata, assembly GCF_001879085.1. Classification (NCBI taxonomy): domain Eukaryota; kingdom Viridiplantae; phylum Streptophyta; class Magnoliopsida; order Solanales; family Solanaceae; genus Nicotiana; species Nicotiana attenuata. The sequence goes on from NW_017673662.1 coordinate 28,548, forward strand.
AAAAATGGATAAAATTTATAAACAAATAGATATTTGAAAAAAAAACCTCGAATATTTGGCCAAACGGGAGCTTAATAAGAGCAAAAAATAGTTCTAGAAATTGCCAACAAAAGTAGTAATACAAATCCCACAAAGAGAGAAAAAGGAAAAGGGAAAAGGGAGGGTGATGAGATTATACTATTTGGATATAAATAGAAACACCAAAGTTTCAATCACAATAAATAAATCAGCAGTAGTAATAATTGAGGAATTGGAGATCTAAAACAAATTCCAACTTGAATACAAAAAACTCTCATTTTCTCCATCTAAAAACTTAAGAGATTATTACATAGAGAGAATTCAAACAACCAAACAAACTCAAAAGAAAAATTCACACAAACAGAAGTTACTGATCTGACTTTAAAATTACAGAATCTCACAACTCCAAAAATTACTTGCCTTTTCTTTATTTCCTATCTTACATCTGAAAAAGCCACACAACTTTTTAGATATACACTATATATATTGATGAACAAGTTCAGAGGAACTTGATGGAATTACCCTCCTGAAGAAGGAGTTGGTGGTGGAGTGGTGGTAGCTGAGGTGGCGGCGGTGGAGCTGCCGTCAAAGTCGTCATCTCCGCCAGCGCCATCACCTCCTCTAGAGGAAAATACAGAGCTTACAGTCTCGACAAAACTCTCAAAAATTTGAGCTTTGATCTTACCCCTTTTGGGTGGAAATGCTCTCTTTTGTGTCTGTTGCATGTTTGGTGTTGTAGCTTCTGCCATGAGAATATAGTAAGTAACAGAGAAAATATGAAGAGAAAAAAGAAGAAGGAGAAATTGAACTAGGCTTTATAAAAACAGCCTGTATTATGATCAGAATATAAAGGAAAGAAAGAGATGAAGAACAAAGGGAGAGAAATGAAAAGTCAGGGGGATGTGGCCGGAAAAAGCCCCATCGGAGAAGAAAGGAGAAGAGAAACTGAGAGCTTGATCGAGGAGGAGAAATATAATTGCGGTTTAACTGCTTTTTTATAGGAAAATTTTGATGGGATTTACGGAGAAATTTCTGTTCATCAAAGTAGCGTACATCTACACGAAAGTATAATATAATGTACTAAGTAGTGGAGTATTTTTTTTCAATAAGAGAGTAGGGGAAATGATCAAATATGTAGTTTATGTTAGAAATTTAATGTCTCTTGGAAATTTTTAATGTGGCCCACATATAAGGTAATGAATTATTTACCTTGTCTTTCGAATGAAATAATATATTAGATAATATCTTGTGGTTATACATATATGATAGTTTTTTTAACGAAAGAAATTACCATATATTAGAAAATATAAACAGTTTATACTAGTAGTAGTCTTTGAAATTGAGTAACTTGGCCTTCCGGTCTAGTATTATCCAATCGTTAGGAAAAAATCTTATTATATCCTTTGATTTTAACAGAGCTCCATCCTATGATCGAGTTCGTTTGAATTATAAATCAAGGATTGAAGAATAATTAAATTTGAACATTTTACTCGAAAAATTAATGTAAACATGTATAGTCCACAATTTTATGTTGCAGTTGAATTAATAACAAGGACAGATATGAAATAATTTGTAATAAAAGGATATGAATAATCCACCAATATAGCATGGACAAAATTGAACAATTTCAAATAGTACATATACATTTTTCCTCTCCCCCCTCTATACGTATGATCTATACTTTGATACTTGACATATATTTGTCGAAGGGGTAGACCCGATTGCCAAACTTCATGATTTTGATTTTACGCGTCGCGGATGGACAACGCTCATACGTGTGCTTTAATTTTTTTATACTTTTATTAAGAAGTCTTTGCCTTTCTATAAATATTTGACATGACAATTGTTAATTTTGAAACTTTCCGTTATGTTGGATATTGATAATTAGCTTAATGTATGTATATTTATATGCATATCGCCTCGCATCTTACTCATGTTTTATAATTTCAGATATGAAATGTAATGATTTGTGCTAATTCGTGGTATTTTTATGTGTAGGAATCATCCGGGAAAATATGGGATGAAGGTGCGAGATTGGAGGCAAAAATGAGCAAAATGGGAAAACTTCCACAGATCCAGGCTAGCGTGGGGCGCTATCTGTGACGCAGAAGTCAGAATGCTAAAATTCCTAGTGCCACGGCTAGCACCCCATGCTACCCTGGGTGGTGGTGACGGTGAAGTTCTCCTAGTTTGCTCAGGACAAGGTTATTTCGGCCCAAGACACCCCCAGCTCATATAAAAGCAAGACTAAGTCTATTTTGGGGAGAGACGCCACTTTGAGGGAAGAATTCACAGAAGGAACATCCGGGAGCGACGATATCTCAGTTTTCTTCATCTTTTCATAGTATTCTCAATTATTCACCACTTGTAAAATTATTTTGATCTTATCATGAGTGGCTAAAACCCATAGTTCTGAGGTTGTGATTTAGCCATGAATATTGTTGTTTAAAGATGACTTAACCTTGATTACAATTTACGCATATATGGTTGTTTCTTCAATTCTTTGATTAATTGCTTAATTGTCTGGCCAACACTTAGGTTCTATTTACTATCCATGCTATGCTTGGGAAAGCTACGTCTAGATTATAGAAGAATTAAAGAGAGCGTGATCTTAACTCTAAATAGGGGGCGAATTTGTGGTTAGGATTGGAATATACCTAGTTACCATGCTTAATTGAATATCGTAATCTTAATGCATTCTTAATAGATTGATTTCATAGGAATATATGCGTTAATCTATTTTGAATAGACGAGTAGTAATTTGGGAGAATAATACGAGAGCAATTATTCGATTAAGTAGCAATCATGAGTGAATTGTATGAAAGAGAGAGTTAATTAGAGCACAATAGGATTGGTGAATCGATCACAACCCTAAAATATTTGTCTCTACTGAATACACAACAACTACTTTCTGCATGATTAATTAGTTACTTGTTAGAATTACTGCTTAGTATAACCACACTTTTGAACTCTGATTGACTCGAATGAATAATAATTTTATTGAAACCAGTGGGTAGTTAATACAAGTCTACGCCGGTTCGACACTCGATTTATCACTCTATTACTTGTATGACCACGTATACCTGCGTGTGTATTTGGGAGCAACAATTATTTTTGGCGCCGTTGCCTGGGACTTGAATATTGACTACTTTCTAGCTTTTACTTTAGTTATTTATTTCGTCAAGTCTAACGTTTCTTATTGGTTGCTATGCTCTTAGAAACTTTAATTGAATGCGAAGGGGGATAGACTTCAAGACTTTGACCCCGAACCTGAGAGAACATTTCATAGGAGGTTGAGGGGAGCAAGGGACACAGATAATCATCAAGCACCTGTTCAATTACCCGTGAACATGGTAGATGAGCAACATATGGCTGTTTAGAAGGTGGTGATGCCCAGTATAGCTAATGTCACCTCCAGCATTCGTGAAGCCCAGAATCACTGGAACTTTGAGCTGAAACAACGCATGATCTAGTTAGTACATGCGAATGAGCAATTAATGGGTCTTCCACCACAACAGCACATCTTGAAATTCTTGGAGATTAGTGATACTTATATCACTAACGGAGTCACTGCAGACTATGTGAGGCTCACACTATTCCTGTTTTTTTCTGTTGGGCGAAGCAAAGTAGTGGTTGAAGGCGGAACCGGCTAATGATATATTACATCATGGAATTATATGGCACAGAAATTTTTGGCTTGGTTCATTCCTTCAGGCAAAATTGCAAAGATCAGTAGTGAGATAGTCGCCTTTAAATAGAAAGCGGAGGAGTCTCTATATTCAGAGTGGGAGAGATTCTAGGGGCTGTTCAGAGATTGACCTCATCAAAACTAGACAAATTAAGTGTTAGCTTACACCTTCATAGAAGGGCTTCATCCAGAGACAAAAATTATGGTGGACGCTGCAGCGGGAGGTCAAGTGTTGGAGAAAAGCTTTGATAAAATTTATGCCTTATTGAACAAATTCTCCAAAAGCAATCTTGATTGGAAAGGAGAGATGGGCAGACACACAGTGCCCAAAATCTGCAGGGGTCCTCGAGTTAGACATTGTTTCTGCATTATTAGCGCAGGTTTCTAGATTGGCCAACCAAGTCAATAAGATGACCATGGTTATTAACAAGCAACAAGCTCAGCCAGTGCAACAAGTTCAGATATTTTGTGAAGTATGTAAAGAGGGCCAGACGAGCGACTTATCCCCAACTAATCCAGAGTCTGTCTGTTTTGTGGATAATACAAATAGGCGCCAGACAAACCAATATGAGAACACTTACATGTCACGGCCCGATTTCGATCCAAGTCGTAACAGGCACTTGGTGCCTTAACTTGACAGAGCGAACCATCTTAACTTTTTTATTCTGTTCTATTCCTATTATGCATTGCATCTCAACATAATTCGATATGATTTAAAGTAAATACTTTTCTGAATCTTCGAATGAAATAATATTCTGAAGAGAAATTCATTCTGTCATCTTAAATACATTGAAAAACAAATGTAATGCAAAGTGGACACCCATGAATTTGTTCTGACTCTGTCTATAAAGCCTCAAAGAAATACTAAAATAATAAGACAAAATTCCGAAATCAACAAACTCCACGAACTAAAATGGATCTCACCAAATCTTCTGGTAATGGGAGGAGAATATCCTAGCTCGCAGCCTGCTTACCTGCAAAATCTTTGCCTAAATTGACATTAGGTTAATGTAGGTTCCCATGAAGAGAACGTCAGTACACCACAACAGTACTCAGTAAGTAAAGCAATCCTTCCACTAAATCTGGAACGAGACTCTGAAAGAAGTATGTATGCGTGATAAAGAAAATTCAAAAAGCTTATGATAAAGAGTTGAAACGGACAACTCATATATCTATTGTAAAATTCTTCTTGATGTCATTCATGAAAATTCTCTCTTTACTTTTCTCTTCTTTTCTAAAAAAAATATAAAATTTAAATAGATAAATATATAAACTTTCTTGGAACAATCCTTGTAAATTTTCTATAGCATTTTGTTTTCTTTTCTGGGGAGTTCCATTGATTCTGAACTTCTTTTTTATTCTGATTCTGAACATGTCACCATATGATCGGTATCGTGGACGATCCCAGCCCGATCGCCTGGACCATATTCCTGTGGTGCCTCACAGTTTAAGGTTCTAGCATGCTCGCGTTCTTGTGCCTTACCAGGGTACTTCTATCATAGTTCCTGAACCTACGGTACATTAATCTCCTACTCTGGCACGAATGGTTTCGGGGTAACATAAACCACTAGAGGCTACGAACCTCTCTCAATGATCTAAGGAAACTCCCAAAATGTTCTTCTGAGTAATTCTTGCATCACAAAATTTAAAATAATGATATATCTTCTTAGTTCTCATCAAAACAGTTCCATAAAATCATGTAAAAGAAATTTTCAATATAGTCTATACATTAAAGAAATATATGCAAGTCATGAATGCATGAGACATGATTTATGAAACAACAGACTATTCTTGAGTTATTAACCATGATAATCATCTAAGATCTTTTCTAAATTCTAATGGATAATGTGAGTCCACTCGTTCCATTCGGAGCCACATTAACACCCTATATAGTCTAACAATAACTTATGGCATGATCTTTGTGAGAAGACAACTTTAGTAAAAGCATTGTCTTTACTCACCTTGATTCCTTGCTTTTGAATACTTTCGTTTGCTCCAATCCAATGGGTTCAACTCACAAAATAAATCTATACATAGTTAATTTAAAGATCAATACTAAAATTTTCAAGATTTCCAAAACATAGAAACCTTAGGTTTGATTCTTCTCTCCTTCTAGGGTTCATCGTTAATCTAAGTACTTGTAGTAGTTTCTAGGAACAAATATCAATCATAAACCTCTTTGATTAGCGTTAGAATACTACTTTGTTTTTGAGTTCTTGTTGAGAATCTAGCGATTTTGAGATGGAATATTGTTAGAATTGATGTTTGGAAGTAGTATTCTAACGCTAATCACATTAAACACTCATCTTTGATAGTGTGAGAACCCTTTGATGACTTGAGGATGAGAGGGGAGGTTTAATCTTTAAAGAATGAGGCTAATTTCTCTCTCCCTGTCTCTTTTATTTAAATTTCACGCCTTCGGCGTCACGGTCCGCGCCCAACGCCACCTAAAATTCCCTAAAAAGTATACTTCTGACTTTGACATTTTGATTCGTGCCCGGCTCCCCTCTGGGCGCCCAAAATGCGGCGCATTTTTCTGACAGGATAGTCTTCAGTAAGACGCCTATAATTTTTTTATAGGAAAATGATAAACTGTTTGAAGTGTTAGAAACTAGACTTCAAGGGCTTTCTCTTGATATATAGCTCAAATTTTTATATATTGATAGATATGCTCATTGAAACTTAGGTCATGTGCGTCTAAGGTCATGTTCATCCCTTTAGCATCTCCAATGTGTTCCAATTTACCCCTCTCCTCTTATAACCATCCATTCAACCTTATAAACATAAGATTTATGTATTTTATACCTTCATATCTTTTCACACACCTTTGTTTCCAACTTAGATCTTGAGCGATAACATAATACTTAGCAAAAGTTTTCCGGGGCTTTACATTACAATCCTAATTGGAGGAACCACCCAAACTTCTCTAGGGGTGGAAACCAAGGTGCTCAGAATCAGTACAAGCCACAAGCTCCTCAACAACAACATAGACCACCATAGACTGAACAACCTACAAACCCGATAAGTCATATCGAGGATATGCTAAAGAATTGATGGATGATCAGCAGTCCTAAGCAACAACCCACTCTGCAGCTATTCAAAATTTGGAGAGACAAATGGGGCAACTTGCCTGTGCCCTAAATACTCGACCACTTGGAGCTCTTCCAAGCGACACTGAGGCTAATCCTAAAGCATCTTTTAATGCTGTGTCATTGAGGAATGGGACACAGTTAGAAGAAGTCCCATCGAAAAAGAGAAAGCAAGTGACCTTTAATGAGAAACCGAGCACCATAGAAGCAGAAGCAGAAAAAGCAAAGGAGTCAGAGAAGCCAGCTGAAGAGGCGATGGCTAAGCAATCCCCATCATTAGTTGCGAGGCGACCACTTACGTTCCCTCAGAGATTGCAGAAGGTGAAGGATAATACTGCTTATAAAAAGTTTTTTTATATTTTAAAGCAGGTGCAAAATCAATATTCCGCTAGTAAACATCCTGCAAGAAGTGCTTAACTATGCCAAATACATCAAAGACATAGTGGCAAATCAGAAAAGGTTGGTAGAGTTCGAGACTTTAGCACTCATTGAAGAATGTAGCTCAAGAATTCAAAGCAAGCTACCTCAGAAATTGAAGGATCCAGGTAGTTTCACTATCCAAATCTCGATTGCTAAGCACGCGGTTGGGCGAGCTTTGTGTGATCTTGGGGCGAGCATTAATTTGATGGTGCTATTTGTTTTCAAACAGTTGCGGTTGGGTGAGCCGCTGCCAACCATGGTGATTTTATAGTTGGCTGATCTCTCCCTTGCTCATCCTGAAGGAGTGATTGAAGATGTGTTAGTTCAAGGAGGTTCTATCATATTCCCCGCCGATTCAATTATCTTGGACTATGTGCCTGATCAGGAAGTCCTATTTATTTTGGGGTGTCCATTCTTAGCCACGGGCCGAGCTATTTATGATGTATGTGAAAAAAAGATGACAATAAGAGTGGGTGGTTGAGATAAAAATAGACTAATGATGATGAGTATAACATAAGAAAATGATTTCAATTAATACATGACATGGATTTACTCAGTTAAAGCCAGAATGTTTCACATTTAGCCCGTGTACACACTCGTCACCTCGCTTACACGACTTTCAACACATCACAATTATCATAACAGCACCAACCCTAAGGAAAATTTACCCTCCCCCCTACGAGGTTAGACAAGTCACTTACCTCAAATCGTGCTATCTCAATCCAGTAGTAGGCCTTTTCCCTGATTATCCAACTCCGAATGGTCGACTCTAGCCAAAATAATTTCATATTACAAATATAACCATAGGAAATTAATTCGAACGATAAAATCTATGATATTTACGAAAAAAATTAAAAAGTCAACTAGGAAAGTCAATGCGGGGCCCACGTCTCGAAATTTACAAAAGTTCGAATTTGAACCCCCATTGACGACTAGTCTAACCATACCAAAACTACTAAATTCCGATAACAACTCGGCCCTCAAATCCTCAATCTTAACCTTAGGGTTTTTTCACAATTTTCCAACTTAAAACACCAATTAAATGTTAAAAACAATAATGGATTCGGGTAATTTAACCAAAATTGAGTAAGAACCTACCTAATATTTTTCTTGAAAATCTCCCAAAAATCGCTTCACCCAAGCTGCCCAAATCGAAAAATGGAGGAATGAACATTGAACCCCTTGACTTGGCCCATTTTCTTCCCGGGACTTTCGTACCTGCAACCTTACTGCCGCATCTGCGAAAATTCCATCGAAGGAGTGGCCCTCTGTTAGGATCTAAAATCTCGTTTCTGCGGACACCTTACGCGTACCTGTGTTTGCGCTTCTGCGGGTGTAGTGTCGCGCCTGCGATCACTCGCACTTCTGCGCACTTGCCATCGCAGAAGCGGAGATGCTTCTGGGACCTCATCTGGGCAAGCCATTTTCCACTTCTGCGAGCCACAACTCGCTTGTGCGAGTCCGCACCTGCGGTCAGTCCCTCCGCAGGTGAGATGACACCTGTCGCACCCCATTTTCTTGCGAAAGCGGGTTTTCACGTTGTGACAACTCTTTTGGATGGGAGATAGAGTGCTAAAAGAAAAAGAGTCGCCACCTAACAATTTTTGAGGTGCGTTAGGGCACCTATTATGCAAATAACTCTGTTTGACTAGTCAACGCCACCAAAGATCGGGTAAGAGCTTAAAATTACCTCAAAGAGAAGGAGTTAGGCACTCTTCGAAGTCCATAACTGTGGGTCCCGACCGAACTTAAGATTATGTGGATTATAATTAATCAAGATAAGCAAAGAGAGTAAGGGTCAAAGAAATTTATTATAACACAATAAGAATTGATAAAAATCTTAAGGGTTACAAAGATATAGCTATAACGGTCGATGTTAGGTAACTAAATGTATAAAGAAGAAGTAGGGGGG
>NW_017673662.1:37694-125274 GCF_001879085.1 Nicotiana attenuata
ATAAAGAAGAAGTGGGGGGGGGGGGGGCGTCCTAAGTTTTTTAGCCTAAAGGATCACCCCTTGCAACATAAATAATCACAACTCCCTTGAGGTAGAGAGTTACTCATATTATTCAGCGGGCACAGACTATCATCTCCTGCTACCCGATTACTATGTTAAAGTTGTTTACCTAAATGCGCTCTAGTTTAATTCTAAGTCGTACCCTATGCGTGCACTACCTGCCCCATGCCTATGGTCCAGGAGGCATTGGACCTCTATTTAGGGTGGTTCTAGACTTTACTTAGGCTGCTAAGAATGAAAAACTAAGCGGCATACAAAACAAGCTGGACTTCATGTAAAGGGTAGTTAAGGGCTCAAGTTAGCCTCCCCACTTAGACAACAAATGCACGGGAACAGATTCTCACATTGGCATTAGACAATTTCAGAATTGAGGCAAATTAAAGCCATTAAGCCCTATAGAAATGATTTCTATGTGACCGTGGATTCAAACGTGCAGGTAGTTTCAGATGCAAGGCGCCACTTTAAACTTATAGACACGATTTCCTAACAATTATACAGTTTAGGAGTATTTGGTATTGCATGCTCATTAATAAAAGTACAGGTTACAAGTTAATTAACCTATAGACATGATCTCTAAGTGATTTACGCAGTATGGGGGCAGTGAAAAACCATTAGAAATACTCAGAATTACTCATGTTTGATCCTATGGGCATGTTTTCTAATAGAGGCATGGATAAGCAATGAAACAATGTTTGAAAGTTCAGCATTAACACTTTAAAGCGAGTGGTAATACCCTATAGGCAGGATTGCTAATGATTAACGATTGAAACTGATTTTTTATACTTAGTCCCTATAGGCATATTTTCTAGGTGAGCAGTATGATAACAATAGCAGATTGACCAATTAAAGTCCTATAGGCATGATTTCTAGATGAAGATCAATAGAACATAAGCTAGTATAATCCTATAGGCATGATATCTAATGAATAGGCTGCAGTTATACAGATTGAAGGAATGTTTATTGGTGTTTGTTTCCAATAGGCATGTTGTCTCTTAACACATAGTAGTAGACATAGGAATAAATAAAGTACTTATGCTTTGATAGTAGACAAGTTGTGTGTGTGTGTGTGTGTGTGATTCTCCTAATGGCATGATTTCTACCCGTGTACATGGAAATTGAATAGCAGATATGGCAGGTTGGATAAAATAACAAGTAGATCATACAAACCCTATAGGCATATTTTCTACCCTTTCATGCAAACGTTAGAGTATACCCATTTCCCAAATTTCACTAACACCCCAATTGTTCATTACAAACCTATTACAGACCCAATGATGAATGTAATTACAAAATATTATACAAGCAATAACAGTAGGCATATAGCAGGCCCAAAAGGATACACCCAGTATTGCCTGGGCCTTAAACAAACTCCTTCTTCACATAGAGGCATACCCAGACCCCAACAGGGGCCTATATTCATCAGCACAGCCCAGAAACAATAGAGGAACTCAAGCCAAACAAAACAGCCATAGATTGATCATATGACCCAAAATTGAATTACACAAAAATCACTTAAACAACCCAGTTTACAGATTCAGTAGATAGAATGAGGAAAGAACTGAATGTAAGAGATAGCTCAGGTCTCAGTAGTAAAGAGAGTGGCCAAAGAACCCCAAATCCTAGTGTGTCAGAATTCACAAGGCTCTCAAATGTGCCCCGAGGAGTGCTCACACTAGGGAGGTCAATAGTGGGAGTCTTGGTGGCCTTGGCTTTCAGCTGGCCAAGAGTGATAGATTCAGAATAGTGTAGATAACAAATGAGCGTGAAAGAATAATGGTTAAGGGACAGAATTTGAAGAGATACACTTATATTTTAAAAAGCAGACATAGCAAAGTTGTCTAAAACACATAACATGCTAGTTAAAAAGGTTAACCAGACTTAGAGGCAGGTTGCTACTACAGGTTCAACACTTAACAAGAAGTAACATATTGGCAGAAAACACATTGAAAGAGTTAGAGTAGAAACAAATTTTTCTGAGATTAGCATACAAAGGTGCATAATTTTAAACGATTCTAAGTAGAGCACTAACTTAAAGGTTTAAAGCCTAAGGGTCCAAATTATGCTGAATATCCATCACAACACTAGAAAGCAGAAACGCCAATTTATCACTAAGATAAACAATATCAAACATTGTAAGGAAACACAAATTAAAATGGCCACCCTAAAGTACCCAAATAATCATTAAGGCTACAGAATCAAGCAAACCAAATACATGCTAAGTGACACAATAGCAGGGGATCTAGTCATGGTTAATAGTGAAGGTCTTATCATAGATTAAAACATATTACAGATGCGAATCAGTTACTACAGGAATCCAGAATAGAGTAGAGAAGCAAGATCATGTCAAACAGTAAATATAGACATTCAGGGAATAGGGGGATTTATATAGTGTTGAAATTGAATGAACAAACTAGGAAAATAACCGATTAAACATAGATAAGGAAAGAAATCAAGTAAACATGGACGAAAAAAGGTAAAATCTTGCATGCAAGTCATTAGAGTAACAGGAAAGGAAAAGTGTCAAACTCCAAACCCTAGTTAGGGTTTTAACTCAAAATCGGCCAACTGGTATGAAGAATCCAGTTTCACTTTGCGTTTATAGACGAGATATCATCCAAATCTTCAAGATTGAGTTGATTCTCGTCCGATATAGAGGTGGTTTGGCAATCACCTAAGTAATACCAAAACCGTGTAACCAGTACCAGAAGGATCCAGATATGGTAAGCAAATAGTGGTCAAATCCCAATATTAGTGGGATTAGGAGAGGGAATTAAGGGGAGGAGGCTAGGGTTTTCAGAAGAGAGAAGGAGAGATTGAGAGCGTTTAGGGGCGGCTGTTAAAGGGGAATGGGTTAGGGTTTCAGGTCTAGGGTAATTAAAAGGGTGGGGTAATTGTAGACTGTTGATCTTGAAAGATCAATGGTCGAGATTAAGGGATAAATGGGGCGGGTCGTTTGAAACGGGTATCGACCGGGTTAAGGGGTCGTTTGGATTGGGCTTTGGGGGTTATTGGGATAAGGTATGGGTGCTTAGGCCATTGAATTGGTCCGGAATTGGCCATGTATTAGGCTATAAATTAAATACATGAAAATTGTTTAAAGAAATAATTTATAAAAACTAATTAATAGATAATAAAATATTACTTTTGCAATAAAATGATTAAAAATAATAGCTTAACATTATAAAAATATAAAAATTCCATTTTAGCCCAAATAATGTAATTATGCATAGCGTATAGGCTATTATTGCAAAATTATGTAAATAGGCTAAANCAGATGCTCTCTCGTCTCCACTCTTCTCTCAAACCTAACCCTAGACTCCTCCACTCACCTCCTTCTCCGGTCATCTCCAGCGACTATCTCTCAAACCACAAGCCTCCAATGGTCACTCCACCGCCTTGCTCATCATCTCTAAGGCCCTCAAGGGTCCTGGTCCATGTCGATTGGGACCTAGGGTTTCTGATTTTGTTGTTTGAGGCTTCTCTGATGTGATTTTGGGCAAAATCACACCATATGTGTTACGATTTATGAAGTTACAACAGGTTCTTTCGATTTCTATTTGGGTTCCTTTGAAACCCTAACTCTTTTCTGGATCTCTCAGATCCGTGTTATTTTCATGCTTTAAGCCTGTTTCCTTCTATGATTTGCTTATTCTCGAGCTTTCCTCTGAAAGATCCTCTACTCTAAACCGTTTTTACTTTTGCTGAAAACTAGGGTTTTTTCGGAGTTCTTTCTACACATGTTTTAACAGATTTCCTTATGATTAAACCTTTTTCCCTTGTTTATTTTGACCAATTTTATGTTCCTACTACTTTTTAACTTGACTCTGTTAAAAGCCCTAATTTTTAAAGATTTTCATTACTTTGATTTTCTCTACTTCTTTTCTGTGTGTTGGCATGATTTTCTTTACTTCGTTTCTGTGTGTTAGCCTGTTTACCTGATTCTTGTTAGTCTCTCGTGGTCCCCCATGCTTCGAATATGTTCTGCTGAATCTTTAGCCTACTTATATCATCCCTATATGATTGTGTTTGCTCATCTCTTGTTTCTTCCTGTCTATATAACTGACCTTGTTTCTTTCCTACTCCTGTTCATTCGTCTCTATTTATATGGTGAAATATACAGAATCATGACTCCCCATGATTGATTCTGATTTCCCTTAATTGATGGTGATTGAAAGATCTTCTTTTAAAGTCCTAAAAGCTTTACCTCGTCTATTTAAATTAACTAATTTCATTACCTTATTTACCATGGTACTTTGTTTACTAAGTCTTTCCTTAATTGGGTTTTTCTGAATTTGGTCCTAATTGACTACTCTATGCCTACTGAACCTTGACTCTTTCCTTATTTAATCATGCACTGATTCTTCTTCCTGCTTTATATGGTGCTGAATCTTTCCGTTTGATCTTAATTCCCTTAACTTAAGGAAGTACTTCCTTAATTCTCTTATTGATTGATTCTGAGTTCTTAAATTAGTGTACTACTAGATTTTTTACCTTATTCCACTACCTACTTTCAACTATAAATACTCTAAGTCTTTCACAAACAAGGGAGCGACACTTGGCTTTCAAAAACTCCTCTCTTATAAAAATCTCTGTTTCTCCCTTCTTCCTTGTGTTATTTGCTACTATTAGCCGGCTGCAATCCAAGGCTAATCATTTGTGCCCTTTGGTTCTTTCATTCTGCTTGCTTCTATCTTCACTGGTATGTCATAGTTTAACTTAAAGCCTCAAACAACATGTTTCTCTTCTTGTTTCAGTTTCTTTTATTTCTAGCCTGCTTTTACTTGTGGTTCTGTTGTGAAGTTTGTAGTTAGGCTATATTGTCAGCATGCTAGTATGACCCCCCTCCCTTTTAAGTCATGTATTCCCTTGTGTGATTCAAACATGCTTGGACAATTGTTCTCCTTACCTGCTGTGTGCTTACCATTCTTATGAATCCCAAATCCCTATCCCCTCTATGAGTCTATGTTCTCCCTGATTGGTTTGTGATTATGCCAGTTTCAACTATTTCTGAGCATGTCCAAACCAGTCCAAATACCCTTGCTGGGGTTATGTGTTTGCAGTCAAATGCCTGTGTATTCCCAAACCCTTGACCCCTGTGTGACTACCGAGTTCAGTTGGACTCTGTGATTATTGAAGTACTTGACTTTGTGTATCACTCCAACTTCTTTCAAACAACCTCTATTACCTTATTAATTGTTTTCATAAATAGACTTCTAAGTCCAGTCTTTAATAAATTTCTTTCAACCTGTGTCCTGCACTTCCACTTCATTCTTAGTTAATAAGTTCTGACCCCTCTAGTATGTGTACTGCCTTGGGATCCTCTTGAGAACCCTCTGAACTCTGTCATACTGAGGCTGGCCTTTCCACACTGCACTAGTTCAATGCTTGGCTACTAAGTCTAGGTGTAAGCATTGCCCGGGGTCCTTGAGACCCTTAGGGAACTTTGATGCACCTAGACTCTGGTTTGTCTATGGAAATGAGGCTCGAAAGACCATTGGAGGCTTCTGGGAAACTTGGGCCTAATTGCAGGCTCTCTATAAAATAGCTTCTTGATTTTCTATTTTTTACTTATGTAATTCATTTATTGGCCTGTAATAATTTGTAAACAGAAACTTGGGGTACTTAGTAAAAAGGGGTGGGTAGATGTATACTTTGTGGGGTAACATGGGTAGAAATCCTGCTCTTAGGGTTTACTTCCAAATCCGCCTGCTTCACTCGGTAGAAACATGTTCATAGGGGTTTTTATTCTTGTTGAATCGCTTGCTTTTGCATAATGGAACCATGCCTATAAGATTCCACTTCTAATTTCATTTGCATCATAATAGAAATCATGCCTATAAGGACTTCACTTCCAGTGTCGTTTGCATCAAACAGGAATCATGTTCTTATGGTTCTGCATTTTCGTCATGTTAGAAATCATTTTCATAGGGTTTCAAACAACCGTGTCTTAAATCATTTCAAATATAGATACCATGTCTATAGGGTTTAATTCCGATTAAGTTCTAATAAGTCTTTCTTATGTTACTAAAACCTGTGACGCGCCTAGATACCATGCCTGTAGGGATTTCCATTCGCAATTACGTCTAGTAGTCTAATTAGCCTAATACGTCAATTTCATTTTTTCCTAGTTTACTTCTTAAAACTGGACTTATTAAGTGATGGCATTTCCTGAAACTAGTTCTTTCATATTTGACTTAACCTCATTAGATATCCTGCTTACAGGTGTCAAAAGGGTCTATTTCGAAAACTTGTTTGTCTCTGCATTAATATATAGACACAATACTGCACATAGGCAAGCCTTAGGGCATTTTTTCAAAACCTGCATTTCCCTGAAGTTGTTTCCATCGTTCAACATTTCTGATTCTAATAAGCTGTTAAAAAGGAACCACTAGGCAACTATTAGGTTATAACTTCTGAATCTGAAAGTGGTCTATTTCTGCATAATCACTTAGAAATCCTGCTCTAGGAATTTGATTAATAAATACCTTAACTGTATTTGAGTCGTGCTGCTTGTATGTTTGTTTGAGGAAGAAATTGTGAGCCTCTTAATTGCTCCCATTATGTGAAAGTCCTAAATGTTTTTGACAGTCGCCTTAGATTTTTGCCTTTAAAACCTTAGGGGTACGTCTAGAACCACCCATAGGTAGAAGTCCTAACACCCTCTGGGACCGTTAAGAAGGGACGAGTAGCAGCACGCAATATGAATCAATGACCAAACACTCGCTTTGCATGACCAATAAGGGGATGGGAAGGGTAGATATGGACATGATGACCGGTGTGCTAATGCCACGCGTAGCCCCTTTCCAAGGAGTGATTACCGAGCATTGTACTGATGTGATCCTATAGGATAACCAACCTAGGACCCCTCTTTACCAAATCCTTTCTTTAAAACTTTATTTTACAACTTGTTCAAAACTTTATCTTACTACTCGAGTTAGTCTATCGTGCTTTACTTGCAACCTATTTGATTCAACTGTTTACTTGTAATGGACTGATTTGTGAATATAAGTTCGGCTGGTACCCACAGTTGTCGACCAAGAGGGGTGCCTAACACCTTTCCCTCGAGGTTACCTCGAGCCCTTACCCTAATCTCTGGTAATATAAACCAACCCAAGAGTTAATTAATCTAGGTGCCCTAACGCACCTTAACTCGCTAGGTGGCGACTCTTCAAATACCCAATTCCCAAAAGGAAATGAGTCATTACACCCCGTGAATGTCGAAACCCGGACTCCTCCCCGCAGAGGAGAAAAAAGGGGGCGCGACACTCGTTCGATATAGAGGTGGTATTTTCCAAAATTGGGCAAAGATCTAAGTAATACCAAAACCATGTAAACAATACCAAAAGGATCCAGATATGGTAAGCAAATAGTAGTCGAATCCCATTATCACTAGGATTAGGAGAGGGAATTAAGGGGAGGCGGCTAGGGTTCTTCAGAAGAGAGAAGGGGAGATTGAGAGCGTTTAGGGGCGGCGGGTTAAAGGGGAATGGGTCAGCGTTTCGGGTCTAGGGTAATTAAAAGGGTAGGGCGATAATAGACCGTTGATCTTGAAAGATCAACGGTTGAGATTAAGGGATAAGTGGGGCGGGTCGTCTGAAACAGGTACCGACCAGGTTAAGGGGTCGTTTGGATTGGGCTTTGGGGGTTATTGGGCTAAGGTATGGGTGCTTGGGCCATTGAATTGGTTCAGAATTGGCCTTGTATTAGGCTAAAAATTAATTACATGAAAATTGTTTAAAAAAAAATATATAAAAAATAATATATAGATAATAAAATATTACTTGTGAAATAAAATGATTAAAAATAATAACATAACATTATAAAAATATAAAAATGCTATTTTAGCCCAAATAATGTAATTATGCATAGCGTATAGGCTATTATTGCAAAATTATGTAAATAGGCTAAAAATACAAAATATAATTATATAAAACCAAGTAATATATTATGAAGCAAATATATGGATGCAAAATAATAAATTTGGATGATTGAGTCATTACAAAATAATTTAAAGGGTAACTAATAAATATTTGAGCAACTTAAATGCAAGAAAATTAATTTTAAAGCTTTAGAATTATGAAAAATTATAGAAAATGCTTGCATAAATCTTATAAATTAAATAATGATGCAAAAATGATGTTTTAAAAGTATATATACTATTTTAAAAAATATGAGGGCAAAATTGGATATCAACAATTGCCCATCTTTACCCGGGAACGATGAAAGAGTTGTCAGGTAAAGAAAATGATGACTAATTTTGACCGAATTGAGTGAGGACTGATGTGATTTTAAAAAATAGAGGTCGAACCCTGGTTACTGAGTTGCCTACATATCCCTGGTGTTACGGGAATCAGGCCGTGTGTAGTTCTGGATCCAACGGTGAATGAAACCGATGGAGTTGTTATAGGAATGGTCGTATGTTTCGGAAAGGGTTCTTTTGGGTAGGATAGTATCGGATGAATTTATGCGTAGTCATGAATCTGAATCTGAAACATTACGGATGTATCACAGAGCAAATATCTGAATGGTCATAGAGTAAAAAAAAAAGTAGGCAATTGCTGGTAGTCGGTTACGTTTGAAACAATTGAAGGATGTGAACGTTGTGAACGGAAACCAAAGTTAAAATTGCTCCCGTTTGTAGAACGGTTACTTCCTGAATTACCTGTAAAACTTAAAACACGGTGCATGCAAATATATATATGGGTTATTGCAAAAATTTAAAACATGATGCAAATTCCCTTTGGACCATGAAGGTTGTGTTTGGACGGTGAGGATGATGTCCTTAGACCATGACGTCCTGGGCCATGAAGTGTATGATAACGGATTCGCAGGCCATGAAATGATGTTCTCGGGCCATGAGGATGGTGAATACAGACGATGATACCTTTGAATAATGATGTGCAATATTAGGAGATCCTCAGGACATGGCATGGTGTCTCCCGGCTATGAGGATAATGCCTTCGGACTATGGCGCCTTTGGACAAGATGGTGATGTTTCAGCCTATGAAATGCAAAGATAGGATGCTTGGTCATATGCGAAGATGAGACAAGGCTTAGTCTTGTGTAAGATGAGGGAAATGCTTAGCCCGGAGTGAACAGAGGGATAGTGCTAGGTTTTAGGTAGTGTAATGGAGACAGTATTTAATCTTATGCAAGGAAAAGGCAATTCTTAGCCTTATGCCAAAAGGGGAGACAATGCTTAGTCTTATGCAGGGAAAGGCAGTGCTTAGCCTTATGTAGTTATAGAGGCAGTGCCTAGCCTCATGTAAGAAGAGGAGACAATGCTTAGTCTCATGCAATGAAAGAGAGACATTGCTTAGTCTCATGCAATTAGGGACGCAATGCTTAGCTCCATGCAAGAAGAGGAGACAATGCTTAGTATCATGCAAGGAAAGGCAATGCTTAGTCATATGCAAGACGAGGAGACAACACTGGGTCTCGTGCAGGGAAAGACAATGCTTATCCTTATGAAGTTATAGAGGCAGTGTTTAGCCTCATGTAAGAAGAGGAGACAATGCTCAGTCTCATGCAAGGAAAGAGAGACAGTGCTTGGCCTCATGCAATTATGGAGGCAGTGCTTAGCCTCATATAAGAATAGGGGACAATACTTAGTCTCATTCAATTAGGGAGGCAATGCTTAGCCTCATGCAAGAAGAGGAGAAAATGCTTAGTCTCATGCAAAAAGGGAGACAATGCTTAGTCTCATGCAATTAGAAAGGCAATGCTTAGCCTCATGCAAGAAGAGGAGACAATGCTTAGTCTCATGCAAAGACAATGCTTAGTCTCGTGCAATTAAGGGAGACAATGCTTAGTCTCATGCAAAGAAAGTCAATGCTTAGCCTTATGCAAGAAAATGATGAGTGGTAGTGAGAAAGTAAAGTATTTCTCAGCTGGAGGTGTTTGCGCTAGGTGACTTGTCGTCATGAATGTATTTGCGGATATTGTGTCCTTATTGTGCCTGCATCCAAAGAAAAATCGTGAGTTTTGGGGGGGGGGGGGGGAGGGAGGCCGGTTCGTGCTTTTTGTCTTCTTTCTCTGTCTTTAATCCTATGAGATCCTGTTTGAGTTACCTTGGGAAACATCTGGCTGTCATAGAAACAAAGTTTTCGAAAAATATGTATGCATTTGATAAATATAGTTATTTTAATGTAGTAGTATGCTATATCAAATCATTTAGATGAACCGGTGACTGTGACACATTTTAGAGACATTGCGACCTCTTTGCCTTAGAATTTTGAGGGCCCCTCAAAATACTACGCCAGTTTAAATGCAATACTTCCGACAATACTTTTGGTTGTTCCGCATATGACGAAGTTGGCTGAACTTGCGATCTTGACCCAATTTCGGTCATGGGAAAAATGAAGATTTTATTAAGATGTGATCGAACCCACAAGTCTGCCTACGTATCCCCTCTTAAACGGGAATCAGGTCAAGCGTAGTTTGGTTATATCAAGTGAAGAAATGTAAACAATCCTAAACATAGTATCTCTTGACCGCGTCTGAGTTGATAGGTTTTGGCCAAATCTCTCCGTCCATTTCTGCAAGTATGAGTGCTCCTCTTGTTAGTACTCGATGAACCATGTAGGGACCTTGCTAATTGGGTGAAAACTTTTCCTTGGCTTCGTCCTGATGTGGGAAGATCCGCTTTAGCACTAACTGTCCCGGTGTGAATTACCTTGGTCTGACCTTTTTGTTGAAAGCTCTTGCCATTCTGTTCTGGTAGAGTTGATTGTGACATACCGCATTCATTCTCTTTCCATTGATGAGAGCCAGTTATTCATATTGGCTTTGTACCCATTCTGTGTCGCTGAGCTCAGCTTCTTGTATGATTCTTAGAGAAGAGATTTCTACTTCGGTAGGTTAACCACTTCCGTACCGTAGACCAATAGGTAAGGAGTTGCCCCAGTTGATGTGCGAACCGTGGTACGATGCCCGAGCAGAGCAAATGGAAACTTCTTGTGACATTGCTTGTAGTTATCTACCATTTTCCTTAGTATCTTCTTGATGTTCTTGTTTGTGGCTTCTACAGCTCCGTTCATTTGCGGCCTGTACGCTGTGGAATTCTTATGCTTGATCTTGAAAGTTTCACACATAGCCTTCATTAGATCACTGTTGAGATTGGCGGCGTTGTCGGTGAAGATTGACTCTGGTACTCCGAACCGACAAACAGTGCAATCCCAAACAAAATCTGCGACGACCTTATTAGTTACAGCTTTGTAAGATGCGGCCTCAACCCACTTTGTGAAATAGTCTATGGCCACTAGAATGAACCTGTGCCCATTTGAAGCAGCGAGTTCAATTAGACGAATGACTTCCATGCCCCAAATGGAGAAAGGCCAGGGTGCACTTGTTGCATTGAGTTCATTGGGTGGCACTCGTATCATATCAGCATGTATCTGGCATTGGTGGCACTTCTGGACATACTTGATGCAGTCTGTTTCCATAGTCATCCAGAAATATCATGCTCTTATTATTTTGTTGGCAAAGACGAAGCCATTCATGTACGGTCCGCAAGTTCCGGCATGTATTTCCTCGAGTAATTTGGATGCCTCCTTGGCATTGACACACCGTAATAATCCCAGGTCTGGATAGGGGTGTTCGTCGGTCGGTACGGTACGGTATTTAGACATTTCGATTCGGTATTCGGTTTCTTAAAATCCTATACCAATACTGTAGCTAATTAAATTCGGTATGGTTCGGTTTTTCTCCTTTCGATTTCAATTTATTCGGTTCGGTAACTTCCGTTTATTCGGTTTGAATACTAACTAGTGGGTAGAGTCATACACTATAATATTCTTAATTAAAGTACTCAAAAATACAAAACTGAAAATGTCTGTTGACAAAAATTATGTCCAAAACTAGAAAATATCGGCCCAAATAGAGAAAATTGTGCATAAAAGAATATTTGATCATTAGAAGTGTCTTGTTACTTGTTTAGAGTTAATTGATGAACTTTGAGAATAAAGGAAAGTAAAGTTTTAGATTTTTTATACTTATATTATAATTGATAATATATGTTTTGTGTAATATAATATATATATCGGTACGGTATCGGTATTTCGGTATTTTATCTTAAAATACCAAATACCATACCTAATATCAATTTTTAAAAAAACTTAAACCAAATATCAAAATTTTCGGTTTCGGTACGGTAATTCGATATTTACCAAATTATGCCCAGCCCTAGGTCTGGAGTCCGTCTATATAAAATTTCTCCATTTTGAAAGAAATGGTTGGCTAACCTTCGGAGTGTGCGCTTCTGAGTATGAGTTGCGTGTTCCGGGTATTCTCTCTTTGCCTAGTATTCTTTGATGCCGTGGAACCATGGATTTCCATCACTTTCTTCTTCAACATGGGCACAATAAGCTGGCTGCTTATGAATTCCTATTGGGATAGGATCGATGAAATTCTTGTCTGGGTGTTGTATCATGGAAGATAAAGTGGCCAATGCATCTGCAAACTTGTTCTGAACCCTCGGAACATGTTTGAATTCTATCTTGGTGAATCTCTTGATTAGCTCCTGTACATAGTGCAAATATGGCAATATTTTGGTGTTCTTTGTAGCCCATTCTCCTAGAACATGATACACCAAAAGATCGGAATCTCCAATCACCAGCAACTCATGAACATCCATGTCAATGGCCAACCTGAGTCCCAAGATGCAAGCCTCATATTCTGCCATATTGTTGGTACACGGAAACCTGAGCTTTGTAGATACCGGATAGTGTTGCCTAGTTTCTGATACAAAGTTAGCTCTGATACCCACTCCTTAGAAGTTTGTAGCTCCTTCGAAGAACATTCTCCAATCGCCATATGCCTCAGTGATATCTTCTCGTACAAATAATACCTCCTCATTAGGAAAATATGTTTTCAATGGTTCGTATTCTCCATCTACAGGATTTTTTGCCAAATGATCTGCCAACACTTGCCCTTTGACCGCCTTCTGAGTTACATAGATGATGTCGAATTCACTCAGCAATATCTGCGATTTGGCTAACTTTCCCGTAGGCATGGGTTTCTAGAAGATGTATTTTAGCGGGTCCATCCTTGATATGAGATATGTGGTGTATGCATAGAAATAATGCCTTAACTTTTGAGCTATCCATGTCAATGCGCAGTAGGTACGCTCCAGCAAAGAGTACCTAGCTTCGTAAGGTGTGAATTTCTTACTTAGATAATATATTGCCTGCTCCTTTATTCCAGTCTCATCATGTTGTCCCAGAACGCAACCAAAAGCCCCATATAGTACGGACAAATAAAGCCGCAAAGGTCTTCCTGGTTCTGGTGGGACCAGAACAGGTGGTTTAGATAAATACTCCTTGAGTTTGTCAAAGGCTTTCTGGCATTCTTCAGTCCAGCTTGTTGCAGCATCTTTCTTCAACATTTTGAAGATCGGCTCACAGATCACGGTTGATTTTGCTATGAAACGGCTGATGTAGTTGAGACGACCTAAAAATCTCATCACATCTTTCTTATTCTTCGTAGGTGGCAAGTCCTGGATAGCTTTGACCTTTGACGGGTCCAATTAAATCTCTCAGCGGCTGACGATGAATCCTAGCAATTTTTTGGCAGCGACTCCGAAGGCACACTTTGCTGGATTCATTTTCAGATTGTACCTTCGAAGCCGATCAAAGAATTTCCTCAAATCTGCTATATGATCTGTGCTTCTTCTGGATTTAATGATAACGTCATCCACGTACACCTCTATTTCTTTGTGTATCATGTTGTGGAAAATGGTTGTCATGGCTCTCATGTAAGTGGCTCCAGCATTCTTCAAACCAAACGGCATCATTTTATAGTAGTACATCCCCCCATGGCGTGATAAAGGTTGTCTTTTCAGCATCCTCTTCATCCATCCAGATCCGATGATACCTTGCGAAGCAATCCATAAAAGACTGGAGTTCATGTTTGGGACAATTGTCGATCAGTATCTGTATATTGGGCAACGGTAAATCATCTTTAGGACTCGGCCTGTTTAAATCACGGTAATCAACACACACTCTGACTTTCCCATCTTTCTTCGGAACCGGAACAATGTTGGCCAACCAAGTCGGATATTCAACCACTCTGAGAACCTTGGCTTTGATTTGCTTGGTGACCTCCTCTTTTATCTTCAAACTTATATCCGGCGTGAATTTTCTGAGCTTCTGTTTTACCGGTAGACATATGGGATTGGTAAGTAGCTTGTGAGCCACTATGGATGTACTCAAACCAGTCAAATCATCGTAGGACCATGAAAAGATATCTTCATACTCTTTTAGTAATCGGACATACTCTTCCTTCTCTGATGGTGATAGGTGAATGCTTATACGTGTTTCCTTGACCGTTTCGGAGTCCCCTAAGTTAACTGTCTCAGTCTCGTCCAAATTAGACTTAGGCTTGTTTTCAAAGTTTTCCACTTCTCTGACAATTTCCTCAGGTATTATATCATCTTCCAGATCCTCTGAATCACTATACTTATGTTGCGTTATCTTATTACATGTCACAGTCGTAGGTTCATCGAGATAGGTAATAATAATGATGTAGAGAGAAAACGTAAAGTATAATATTAAATACTAAAAATAGCAATGCATTAATAAAATCTTGAAAACATCAACAAGTACGGCTCGATGACTCGAGAAATTATTTTAAAATATGTTCAAAACAAAATACTGAAAATGTCTTAGATGCTCGAAAATTGCTTAAAAATAATTGATGCTAATTGCCAGGCTACCCAGGAACTCGACGGGCTCGGGATGGTGCAGCAGTCCAATTCTTGAGAACAACTCCTTTCTCCACGGTTTGAATGGTAATGTCTTCCTCCTCCTCCTCCTCAACTATTGCATTGCAATCCATGTCTTCATCATCCAGAAATCGCTTCCTCATGCTAGCTAATGCTTCGTCTTCCTCAGACTCCCACATCATGTCGGCTTGATGAGATGTCTGGTGCAAATGTTGTACCGGTTGTTCTAGCGGATAATAAGGACCACGCCATGGCGGTGACCAATTCTAGTATTCGTGCCAAGTATATTCATACCCAAGCCCGAAAATTGTACAGCGATGTTTCTATTGTATTGGTTTGGTGATCCCTTGGAGATTCTTACCGAGACCTTTGCCAGGTTCATACCCTGTCCATAGAAGTATGCTTTCTATCTTGTTGCTCCACCATTTGTCCTTTTCAATTGTGTTGACGCGCTCGATGCGATGGTATGTTTCTACACCTAACTTTCTTATTCTCGATGATTGGAACAAACTGATTGGTATAAATGGGATTACTCGCATCCCCATGAATGATCACCTCTTGATGGTTCCATTCAAACTTCACAGCTTGATGCAGAGTAGATGCCACTGCCTTCGCGGCATGTATCTAAGGCCTCCCTAATAATAGGTTATAGGTAGCAGATATATCCAGCACTTGAAACTCAACACCAAACCAGGTTGGGCCCATCCGTAGGCTGAGGTTGATTTCTCCGATTGTGGCTCTTTAAGATCCATCAAACGCCTTCAGATTCATGCTTCCTGCTCGTATCTCGTGCAGGCCTTTACCCAACCTCTTCAGAGTAGTCAGTGGACATATATTGAGACTTGAACCCCCATCTATCAGGACCCTGGCGATGAACTTATCCTCAAATTGCACCGTGATATGTAGTGCCCTATTATGACTTAGTCCTTCTAGTGGCAGCTCGTCTTCATGAAAGGTGATTTTGTGGCTTTCCAGTACCCGCCCGACCATGTTGGCCATTTCCACACTAGTGATGTTGGTGGGTACATAAGCTTCACTCAGCACTTTCATCAAGGCATTCCTGTATGTCACGGAGTTTTACAGCAATGATAAGATGGATATCTGAGCGGGAGTTTTGTTCAAATGGTCAACCACAGAGTATTCTCTAGCTTGCAATTTTCTCCAACGGTCGTCAGGGCCAATCTCAATGACTTGCGGCTTAGATGCAGCTTCTTTGCTTGTTCCTCCCAAGTGCTCAGGTGTATAAACCCTACCAGTTCTAGTCATGCCTTGTGCTGCACCTGTTTCTTCCATTTTTGCTTTTCCTTTCCTCCTTGCTTCTGCAACATAATCCCATGGTATAGTAGCAGACTTGTAAGATGGCGTGGGTGCTACCATAATGGTGAAGGGTGTGGTCACCTTGACTTCAAACGGTGCTGGTGGGGTTACCTCGACTTCAAGCGGTGCTTGGGTTTATACCACATTGGGCGTGAGGGTGTCTGGAGATGTTTTAGGATCATCCCCTTCCCGAATGAGTCTAATTGACCCCTCCGGATCCCATTCTTCATCGGTCTATATCATATTCACTCCCTCACCTCTGTGATCCGGGAGAGGATTGTTACAAACATTTGGCATAGCTTTCTTTGTCTGTATGACTTTGGTGTCAATCAATATATGGATCATGTCTTTCAGCGTGCGACACTCATCAATGGTATGGCCCTTCATGCCCGAGTGTTAGGCGCATGTCTTGTTTGGGTTAATCTACTGGGAAGAGTTTTCCATAGCAACGGTAGGGATGGGAGTGACTTAATCAGCAGCCTTCAGTCTCCCATACAGTTGGTCAATGGGTTCAGTAATTGGAGTGTATTGTTTGGGTGGTCTGTGGTTGAAGTTTGGTCTTGGTTTTTGGTAATATTGGCGGGCGGGTGGTGGTGAGTGATAATATGTGGGTTGGGTGTTATAGGCGTGGTAGGTGGCAGCAGGTTGTTGGTATCTAAGGGGTGAAGGCTGGTATGTGGGTGGAGGTGTTTGATATGTGAGAGGAGACTTTGAACCTTGGGCTACCCTCACAGCACCTACCTCTCTCTTCTTCAAGATACCTTCTGAGTGCAAGGCGTTATGTGTGGCCTACATTGCTTTGAAATTCGTCACCATTCCACACTTAATCCCTTCTTCTATTCTTTCTCCCAGCTTGATAATGTCAGAGAATTTATGGTTTTCAATAACCATCAGCCTTTCATAGTACTGCGGGTCTTGAGCTTTGACAAAGAACTTATTCATTTGTTCTTCTTCAACCGTTAGCCTTACCCTTGCAGCTTGGGATCTCTACCGAGTATCATACTTGCGGAAAGTTTTTGTTGGTTTCTTCTTGAGATTTTTAATGTAGAAAACGTCCGGTGCATTTTCTGTGTTGAACCTGAATCCTGTGAGGCTTCTCATGAACAGCTTCATACGGATTCGTTCATCTTTGCCCACTCCTACAAGTTTGCCACAATATGTCCTTAAATGCACCTTCGGATCACCAGTTCCATCGAACATTTCAAACTTAGGAAGTGTGTAACCCTCCGGCAGTTCCACATCTAGTTGAATGCACAAGTCCTCATAATTCAAACCTTCAATGCCCTTACCACCTTCGACATTCTAAACTCTGCCAGTGAGCTTCTTGAGTTCTTCCACCATGTTCTTGAAGAGCAAGTCCTTCTCGGTTGATTTCGGTATATATAGGGTTTGTTGTGGGGTGTGGGGTAAAGTTTTCACATATATGGGATTGCTTTGATGAACTCCGAAAATCTGGGCATAAAGGTGGTCATTGGTTAAGTTTTGGGGATCAAGAGTAGGTTGTGGTGCATTCTGAGGAGTGTGATAAGTGGTGATCTGTGGGTATTGAGATAGATGATGATGGTGTTGTTGAGGAGTAGGTACCGGTGGAGGATTATGGTTCTGAGGAGGTGTGGGGTATTGATGTGGTGCAGGAGGATTTGGCGGTGGATTTTGGTTCTGTGTGTTTTGGGGTGGTGCTGGGTTTTGGGTATTTGGATATTGTTGGTTAATATTAGGGACATTTAGGGTGAGAGAAAGGTTTTCCAAGTTTCGGACCTGCTCAAGTTCTCCTTGTAGCTCCAAGATTTTCTTTTCCAGGCGTAAGACCAGTTCATTATGTGCCAGAGTACTTCGACCATCTGAAGTTTCAACGTTTTCTGCCATAGTAACGTTGTCTTTTCTGATACTGCTTAAATCATCCATTTTTCCTTTCCCTTTGCTTCTGCCTTTAGGATCACTTAGTGGAGGACCTCTGGATCTAGTGTGATATGCGGATGATGCCATTATGCACGAACCAACCTTGGGGAGTGGGAAAATAAAATAAAATAAAAAGGTAACTAAGTCAGTAGGGGATATTGAAGAATGCTTGCAATATTAAACATGTTTTGCAAAATCACGTAATTCGGTGCCAATAATTGCCTAAGCGACACATAGACTTGGAGAAAATTGGTGCCACTAATTGCGTCGCGTCATTAATGCGAAAATAAATCAAATCCTTACTATATCGACAATAATAAGAAATTTACTAATGGCATTTAGCCTTATTACAATCGAAATCTAAAACTAAGATATAAAGTAGTAAAGAACATCATTTCCTAATCTACTTGGTCCAGAAGGACCTTCCCCGTGCTTGGCTCTCTTGACTCCATCAATCAGGTTCCCCAAGTCGCGCATATCCAACAATAAGTAAGCCTTTGCTAGATGTCCTCCTTCACTGCCATCCGTGTTTTGACAATCCGAAAGCCTCTTCCTCAGCTTTCCCACAAGCTCTATCAACCCTTATTCCAAATATTCCAATCTCTCTGTTGACTTAGTGGAAATTTCCCTCCATTCGTTGATTGCTTCCATATCCACTTTGTTTTATTTCAGATGCCTAGCTTCAGACTCAAAAGACCCTTTTGCGTAATCTCCTATACTGGACATGTGCTTCATCAGCATCATCTATGATCCTATTTTTCAGATTAATTCCCGGCTTGACGTCTCCTGCTATATCGCCTACCAGCCATGATGGGTAGAAGTACACATGACCGACATGATACCTGTCTGGCTCAATAGTATCCTTTTCCACAATGACCTTCTGGTTCCACATATGTTGTGCCTCGAACTTGAATGGAATGACGTCCCCTTTAAAATCTCCTTTGTACTGGACCATGTTGGAAACCCGAGGTATAACCTTTTTTCTTCCCTCTTGTCTCACTACCCTTATAGGAGCATAAGGATAGATACCCCTCAACCCGATCAGTACTAAATGAGTAGTCTCTCTTGACCCGATGATGAATTTACTACTAGGAAACCATTCAAACATTCAATGTACCTGCTCGTCTGTTAGATTGCTGAAGAAAGGCACCCAACTCTCAGCATTTCCAGGTTGTGCAAACCTACCTGGGATAAATGTCATTTTCTTTGGGTGATGGTAAGCTATGTAGTCATTCAACAGTCATCGCGGAAGCTCTTGTCAATATTCTCCCCTCTGAAAATATTCCAACAATCACACTTGTAGTAACGGATTACAACCTTCAAAGTTCCCGAATCCTTGTTTGCACCGATTTAGAGCGCGGTACATTTCAGCTAAGATCATAGGGATGATAGTATAGGTTTATCCCTCGATTCCTTCCATCAAAGTCCTGGCGACCATGTCTAGACGAGTATGGATCCTTCCCCCTTTTATTGGAAATATCAACAACCCCAAGAAGGAAACAATGAATACATAAACTCGATGGTACGTCCAACCCAAAGAAGTAATGGAGAGTTCCTCATGATCAAGATGATATGACTTACTATGCCCGTAACGCTTATAAAGGAATTCAAATGGGATGTATGACTTCTTCAAACAAAGCAACTCCTAATTTTTCTTGAAACCTAGCATTTTAGAAAAACGCGAGGGGTGCGATTCTCGGGCACTAATAACCCCGGACTATCCCATGGCAGCTTAGTGAAGCCTCATATTTCTTCAAGGAGAGGAGTCATTTCTATGTCATCAAAGCGGAAGACGGCTCTTTTCTCATCCCAGAACATGGTAGCAACCTCAATCAGTGCCCTATTCGATCGGATATCGAGCAAACATGGCAAGTCATCAAGTACCATTCTCACATGATTCTTGTCGCTAGGCGCGAGATTTTTCCACCAGTCAAGTAGTAGAGGTGGAATGTTTTGGACCATGCCAAACATGGGGACTTCGTGCTTCATTTTCTGCAAACAAATAAGGTTAGCCCTTTCCCCCTCCAGATTCGACCATTTACACAATATGATCAACATATTGGCATATTTCTCCAAGAATCACATAACATGATAGTGTACACTGGGATTGTAGAAATCCCATCGGACTTTGGATAAGGCTTATCTTAGCGGGCTATCACGTTAACAACGTTCTAACCCGTACTAGGTTCAACATGATGCATGTACATTTGATATTGGATTAAGGTTTCTAGAATGGTCTAGACTGGTACTCTCAAGCGGACAACTTGAGAGGGAAAGGCACGGGACCATCGACTGTACCGCTGATCGACTAGTCTACCGCAAATAAGCCTTTCCGATTTTAAAAAGGGTAATTTTGGAAGAGCGCGGACACTCATCAAGCGCCGCTATGTTGATAGTTGGCACGAGTGGAGTATGATGTGGTGCATGCTTTATGCAAAGATAATAACACATTTCCAAGTATTTGCATGATAAATATGTAAAAGCAGTAAATATAGTATTAAGGTAAAGCATGAAAAACATAAAAAAGAAAGACAAAGAAAGAATTTAGTTTGTGGAATATATGCGAGAATGTAATAAAACTAGTAAGGGAATGGGGATGGGAGAGGCATGATATAGCAGTCTTTAAACAAAATAAAAAGCAGTCATAGCAAATAATAGTGAAGAGGGAAGGGGTGTGAAAGTTGTAACAAATTTAAACAAATAAAGGTGGAGAAGGGAAGGGATGTGCATTTTATAACAAAGAAAATAATCCACATAAGCCAAATTCATTATGGTAAGAGCCTAAGTATATCTCCAGCAGAGTCGCCATGCTGTCGCTCCCTGTTTTCTCGCGAAAGTGGGTTTCGACGTTGTGACAACTCTTTTGTATGGGAGATAGAGTGTTAAAAGAAGAAAAGTCGTCACCTAACGATTTTTGAGATGCGTTAGGGCACCTATTATGAAAATAACTCTATTTGACTAGTCAATGCCACCAAAGATCGGGTAAGGGCTTAAATTACCTCAAAGAGAAGGTGTTAGGCCCCCTTCGAGGTCCACAATGAGAGTAAGTGTCAAAGAAATTTATTATAACACAATGAGAATTGATAAAAATCTTAAGGGTTACAAATATATAGCTACAACGGTCGATGTTAGCTGACTAAATTTATAAAGAAGAAGAAGGGGGGGTCCTAAGTTTTTTAGCCTAAAGAATTACCCCGTGCAACATAAATAATACTTTGCAACTACCTTGAGGTAAGGAGTTACTCATATTATTCAGCGAGCATAGACTATCATCTTCTGCTACCCGATTACTATGTTAAAGTTGTTTACCTAAATGCGCTCTAATTCAATTTCAAGTCGTAACCTATGCATGCACTACTCGTCCTATGCCTATGGTCCAGGAGGCATTGGACCTCTATTTATGGTGGTTCTAAACTTTACGTAGGCTGCTCAAAATGATAAAACTAGGCGACATACAAAACAAGTTGGACTTCATGTAAATGGCAGTTAATGTGATGACCCGAAAGGTCATCTTGTGTTTTAGAACTCAATTTTGCGCTTTTAAGCCTTAAAAATCTCATTTTTACCCTCCTCGATTTGCGTGCACAATTCGAGCATGTTTCCATATGTTAAAAGTTGATAAACATAAGAAACTTTGCCTAAAAACTTTATTTGAGTTAACTTTGGTCAACATTTTTGGTAAACGGATTCGGATTCGTGTTTTGACGGTCCCGGTGGGTCTGTGTCATGATTTGAGAGTTGGGCGTATGCCCAGAATCAAAATCGAAAGTCCATAGCCCGAGATATCACACTTTGTCGAAATTTGAAAGTTAAAGGCTTAATGAAATGAAAATGTTTAACCAAGGTTTGACTTATTGGATATCGGGTCCGTATTTTGGTTCCAGAACCCGGTATAGATCCAATTCCATATTTATTTCTTGTCTGTGAAATTTGGTGAGAAACGAAGTTGGTTTGACGTGATTCGGACGTCCGGTTGAGTAATTAGAAGTTTGATAGTTTTCTTGAACATTTCATATGATTTGGTGCTAAATTCTTAGTTCTAGGTGTTATTTTGATGATTTGATCGCGCGAGCAAGTTCGTATGATGTTTTAAGACTCGTGTGCATGCATGGAAACCCAAGGGCTCGGGTGAGTTTTGGATAGGCTACAGAGTAAAATTTGGACTTAGAGATGTTGCTGGTGTTCCAGTTCTGGTGTTGGCCTCTGATCTTGCATTTGCGGGATCAGAGTTCACATTTGCGAGCATGACAGCTTCGCATTTGCG
This sequence comes from Nicotiana attenuata, assembly GCF_001879085.1. Classification (NCBI taxonomy): domain Eukaryota; kingdom Viridiplantae; phylum Streptophyta; class Magnoliopsida; order Solanales; family Solanaceae; genus Nicotiana; species Nicotiana attenuata. Next base: position 59,957 of record NW_017673662.1, read on the forward strand.
AGCTACTCATCGCAACTGCGAAGAGTAGCTGGGCCAGGTAGTCCTCGCAATAGCAAGAAAAGCTTCGCATTTGCGAAGTGAGTCTGGGGAGGGCATGATCGTAAATACGATCATTTCTGTCGCGATTACGAAGTGGGATGTTCGCATTTGCGAAGGCAGCAGAGGTGCGAAGGACTTCGCATTTGCGATAGTCCTCTCGCATTAGCGAGCTTCACATTTGCAAAGCTCAGGTCGCAAATGCGACATCTGCAGCAGAACAAAACTTGACTTAGACGGGATTTTTCTCCCATTCTTCAAATTTTCAAAACCTAAAACACAAGAGGCGATTTTCCAAAGACCATTTCTCCCCCAAACCATTGGTAAGTGATTCTAAACTAGTTTCTTTCAACCTTTCACTTTATTTTACAAGATTTCAACTTAAAATCTAAGGTTTTCATGGTGGAATTGGGGATTTTTGGGTAGAAACTAGGGATTTCGAAATTTGGGGGATTTAGACCTCAAATTGAGGTCGGATTCCAAACCAATTGTATATCCGGGCTCCGAGGTGAATGGGTAATCGGGTTTTGGTCCGAATTTCGGGTTTGGACCAACCCGCGTGTTGACTTTTGTTGACTTTTTCAATAATGGCCTAAATTGAATTCTTTGCAATCGTGGGTAGTTCGTAAGGCTTAAATTGAATTATTTGATTGGTAGTTTTCTAGATTCAATTGGTCCGGAGGCTGTTTGAAGGGAAAAGATGTGGTTGAGCTTTGAGTTTTGCCGTTAGAGTGAGGTAAGTGTGGCCGGTATACACCCCACAGAGGAAATTGGCTGTGATTTACGAAGGCTAGGCTAGGTTTGGTAATATCCAAAACACATGAAAAGAGATTGGGGTCGATAGGTGGCAGTTGTCAAGGAACTTGATCCCCCTCCAAAAAAAGGGGGAAGCCGCGGTCGAACTCTTATTCTGGAAATAAGTCGGGGAAAGATATGGACATGGTAGCTGCGGTGAAGTAGGCACGAGTATCAAGGTCTAAGCCCACAGTAAACATATGATGATCCCAAACAAGAAATCCAAGAACACTTATACTGATCATGGCATAAACCATGCCTAGATACCCGAAAACCGGTTTTCCCGAAACGTGGTTAATCTTGGCTTGAGGGATTAGGTCTTATTTGCATATTTGCTACGTGTTTGAATGTTGAGTACAACGTACAGGTGAGGTGACGAGTACCTATGCATTGTTGTCAAGTCATAGCATGCGAGTGAGCCTTATTCGTGAAATTTGTAGCTTTCCATGATCATATTACTCATGCTTAGTCTAGTTTATCGTTCTTATCATATACACGGATTTGGGTATTGCTTGAGTATTGATTCAAAGTTGAGGTTGGTATTGTGAAACCAAAGTTTGAAATAAGACTTGTTCTTGATATTTCTATCTCCCTGTTGTTATTGTTCCCTATTTTGGTGAGGGAGAGTGTTAATGCACGAAGGGTGATGCCGTGCCATGTTTTGTGAGTGTTAATGCACGAACGGTGATGTCGTGCCATATTGTGAGTGTTAATGCATGAAGGGTGGTGTCGTGCCATGTTATGAGAGAGTTAATGCACGAAGGGTGTTGTCGTGTCATTTCTATTGTTTCGTATGGTGAGGTTGAGAGTAAAAGCACGAAGGGTGATGCCGTGCAGATTTCTTTACCACTTATACTTGTTTTTATCTATTTAAGGCATATTGATTGATCAAGTGTTCATCACTTCTTTGATTCCTTATCTTGTGATCCCCTCAGCATGTCCCCCTCCCAATACTACTTGTCTTGTATCTTTTATTACTGTTATTGGTATATGTATATTGTTATACTGCACAGGTTGTTGTGGGTGTCTTTTTCTAGCCTCGTCACTACTTCGTCGAGGTTAGACTCGACACTTACCAGTACATGGGGTCGGTTGTACTGATACTGCACTCTGCACTTTCTGTGCAGATTTTGGTACTAGTTCGGGCTGATCCTGAGTTTAGCTGCTGGCTTCACATGATCGGAGACCCAGGGTAGTCCTGTTGGCGTCCCCAGGCCCTGGCATCCCTTCTATACATTCTCTTTATTGTTTCACTGTATCAAAAACAGTTGTATTTCCTTCAGATAAATTACTTGTAGTTAAATCTTAGAAGTTCGTGAATTGTGACGCCAGATTCTGGGTAGTATTATGTAATGAGGCTTTTATGAATTTCTGCATTCTTTTAAATTGTTAAAGTTTAACCGTTGTTGGTTCACTGAAAGGTTTAAGAATTTGATTAATGAACTCTAACATTGGCTTGCCTAGCAAGTAAAATGTTAGGCGCCATCACGGTGCCGACGGTGAGAATTCTGGGTCGTGACAGTTAAGGGCTCAAGTTAGCCTCTACACATAGACAACAAATGCACACGAACAGATTTTCACATTGGCATTAGACAGTTTCAGAATTGGGGCAAACTAAAGCGATTAAGCCCTATAAACATGATTTATATGTGATCGTGGATTCAAACGTACAGGCAGTTTCAGATGCAATGCGCCACTTTAAACTTATAGACATGATTTCCTAACAACTATACAGTTTAGGAGTATTTAGTATTGCATGCTGATTAATGAGATTACAGGTTACGAGTTATTAAACCTATAGACATGATCTCTAAGTGATTTACGCAGTATTGGGACAGTGAAAAACCATTAGAAATACTCAGAATTACTCACTTTTGATCCCATGGGCATGCTTTCTAATAGAGGCATGTCTAAGCAATGATACAGTGTTTGAAAGTTCAGCATTAACACTTTAAATCGAGTAGTAATACCCTATAGGAAGGATTGCTAACGATTGACGATTGAAACTGATTTTTTTTATACTTAGCCCCTATAGGCATGTTTTCTAGGTGAGCAGTATGATAACAATAGCAAATTGACCAATTAAAGTACTATAGGCATGATTTCTAGATGAAGATCGGTAGAACATATGCTAGTATAATTCTATAGGCATGATATCTAATGATAAGGCTGCAATTATACAGACTGAAGGAATGTTTATTGGCATTTGTTTCCAATAGGCATGCTGTCTAGTAACACATAGCAGTAGATATAAGAATAAATAAAGCACTTATCTTTTGATAGTAGACAAGTTGTGTGAGTGGGTGATTCTCCTAATGGCATGATTTCTACCAGTGTACATGGAAATTGAATAGTATATATGGCAGTTTAAATAAAATAACAAGTAGATCATACGAACCCTATAGGCATGTTTTCTACCCTTTCATGCAAACACTAGAGTATACCCATTTTCCCAATTTCACTAACACCCCAATTGTTCATTACAAACTTATTACAAACCCAATGATGAATGTAATTACAAAATATTATACAAGCAATAACAGTAGGCCTATAGCAGGCCCAAAAGGATACACCCAGTATTGCCTGGGCCTTCAACAAACTCCTTCTTCACACATAGCATACCCAGACACCAACAGGGGCCTATATTCATCAGCATAGCCCAGAAACCATAGAGGAACTCAAGCTAAACCAAACAACCACAAATTGACCATATGACCCAACATTGAATTACACAGAAATCACTTAATAAACCCAGTTTGCAGATTCAGTAGATAGAATGAGGAATGAATTGAGTGTCAGAGATAGCTCAGGTCTCAGTAGTAAAGAAAGTGGCCAAAGAACCCCAAATCCTAGTGTGTCAGAGTTCACAAGGGTCTCAAATGGGCCCCGAGCAGTGCCCACACTAGGGAGGTCAATAGTGGGAGTCTTGGTGGCCTTGGCTTTCAGCCGGCCAAGAGTGATAGATTCAGAATAGTGTAGGTAACAAATGAGTGAAAGAACAATGGTCAAGGGACAAAATTTGAAGAGATACACTTGTACTTTAAAAAGCAGACATAGCAAAGTTGTCTAAAACACAGAACATGCTAGTTAAGAAGGTTAACAAGACTTAGAGAAAGGTTGCTATTACAGGTTCAACACTTAACAAGAAGTAACATATTGGCAGAAAACATATTGAAAGAGTTAGACGAGAAACAAGTTTTTTCTGAGATTAGCATACAAAGGTGCATAATACCAAACGAGTCTAAGTAGAGCACTAACTTAAAGGGTTTAAAGCCTAAGGTCCAAATTATGCTGAATATCATCACAACACTAGAAAGTAGACCTGCCAGTTTATCACTAAGATAAACAGTATCAAACATTATAAGGAAACACAGATTTGGATGGCCACCCCAAAGGTCCGAAATAATCACTAAAGCTACAGAATCAAGCAAACCAAAGACATGTTGAGTGGCACAATAACAGGGGAGCAAGTCATGGTTAATAGTGAAGGTCTTAGCATAGATTTAAACATATTACAGATGCGAATCTATCATCACAGGAATCCAGAACATAGTAGAGAAGCAAGCTCATGTCAAATAGTAAATATAGACATTCAGGTACCAACACATTAGGCTAAATGAACTTAAGAGGGTCTAAATTATTTCGGTGAAGCATATTCAAATAACATATCTTAAACCTGGAAATCTTAGGTAAAAATCAAATGCTAAAGAGGTTCAGATCATAAGACGAGTTCAATGCTAGCAAAGTTACACACAGAGATATCCCAGAAACGCATTAGGTCACGAGTTCAGAAGTATTAGTATGCAAATCATGAATATAGAAGAGCGAAGTTGTAAAAGCCAAGTGATTTACCATTTAAACAGACAACAAGAAAGAACAAATTCCACAGTACTCTGAATATCAACAAAGAGAAACAACCCAAAATCTTAGTACGTCAGAGTTCCCAAGGGCTTCAAATGAACCCCGGGCAGTGCTCGCACCAAGAAAGGTTGAAGAATCGAATTTCGGTGGCCTTGACTTTCAGCCGGCCAAGAACCAAAGTACAGAACAAGAGGAAGAGAGAACAATAGAGTAAAAGCTTCAATTTTTAGTGAATCTAGTGGAAAAAGGTCTGTACATAATGGGCATAGGGGAGGGATTTATATAGTGTTGAAATTGAATGAACAAACAAGGAAAATAACTGATTAAACATAGATAAGGAAAGAAATCAAGTTAACATGGACGAAAAAAGGTAAAATCTCGCATGTAAGTCAGTAGAGTAACAGGAAAGGAAAAGTATCAAACTCCAAACCCTAGTTAGGGTTTTAAACTCAAAATCGGCCAACTGGTATGAAGAATCCAGTTTTACTTTGCGTATATGGACGAGATATCATCCAAATCTTCAAGATTGAGTTGATTCTTGTCCGATATAGAGGTGGTATTTACTAAAATTGGGCAAATACCCAAGTAATACCAAAATTATGTAACCAGTACCAAAAGGATCAGATATGGTAAGCAAATGGTGGTCGAATCCCATTATTAGTGGGATTAGGAGAGGAAATTAAGGGGAGGCGGCTAGGGTTCTTCAGAAGAGAGAAGCGGAGATTGAGAGCGTTTAGGGGCGGCGGGTTAAAGGGGAATGGATTGGGGTTTCAGGTCTAGGGTAATTAAAAGGGTGGGGTAATTGTAGACCGTTGATCTTGAAAGATCAATAGTCGAGATTAAGGGATAAATGGGGCGGGTCATTTGAAACGGGTACCAACCGGGTTAAGGGGTCGTTGGATTGGGCTTTGGGGATTATTGGGATAAGGTATGGGTGCTTGGGCCATTGAATTGGTCCGTAACTGGCCTTGTATTAGGCTATAAATTAAATACATGAAAATTATTTAAAGAAATAATTTATAAAAAATAATTAATAGATAATAAAATATTACTTGTGAAATACAATGATTAAAAATAATAACTTAATATTATAAAAATATAAAAATGCTATTTTAGCCCAAATAATGTAATTATGCATAGCGTATAGGCTATTATTGCAAAATTATGTAAATAGGCTAAAAATACAAAATATAATTATATAAAATAAAGTAAATATTATGAAGCATATATATGCATGCAAAATAATAAATTTGGATGATTGAGTCATCACAAAATAATTTAAAGGGTAATTAATAAATATTTGAACAATCTAAATGCAAGAAAATCAATTTTAAAGCTTTAAAATTATGAAAAATTATATAGAAATACTTGCATAAATCTTGTAAATTAAGTGCATCTGAAGGTCTAATAGTAGCTCTCGGCGCACGTTATGCTAACGTACGCCGTCTGAGAAGCAGCCATGGCGAGAAAGCGAGGACGACCTAAACGAGTACCACTCGTGACGGTCGGCGAATCCATCAGTGCAATAGTAATTGCAGATACTCTAGCTAAGGGATCCATACAGCAAGTAACAACACCAATCGGACACCAATTTCAGTCTAATTCTCATAAATTAGGCTCATCTAGTAATGCTAAGGGACCAGTGAAAAGGATAGATCTCAGTGCAGTGCAGATGAATGAGTCTTCATCTTCGTGTGAAGGAACTCCAGTAAGTACAGCTATGGATATTACTCAGGAGAGGGAGGAAGTAGCAGTAGCTGAGCTGAATGTCAATGGAACAGTAACAGCAGAGCGAAAGGATGAGACAAAAGTACATGCAGAAGCACCGGAGCTGGGAAAACATGGACAAATCTGTTTGCTGGCAACAGATCCTCAGAAAATGGTATGGTATTATCATATATCCCACCGGAATTTGTTGATGGTAATATTGTGGTAAAAGTAGATAAGGAAGAAATTGAGTTGCAAAATAAAAAATGGGAATGTGCCCTAATTATTTATATGGATACACCAAGGTACAAATTCATGGAGAGATATATAGCTCATGCTTGGAGTAGAGTGAGTATCCCAGATCTGTATTTGCACGAAGAAGGATACTACATAGCAAAGTTTGATACACTTGGGTATTTGAAATACATACTTTATGAAGGACCTTACACTATTAATGGCAGAACAATGATATTGAAACAGTAGACTCCAGATTTTGACATTAAGGCAGAATTTCTGATGGAGATTCCTTTGTGGATCACCTTCCCTAATTTGCCTATGAGCTACTGGGGTAATAAGACTCTGAGTAAACTAGCCAGTGCTATTGGAAAATCGCTCTTTGCGGATGAATGTACTACTAAGCAGACACGTATATCATATGCTAGGATTTTGGTGGAAGCTAATGTGACAAAAAAGCCTCCAACAGAATTGACATTATAAGATCCATCAGGGAGAATGATCCAACAGCAGGTGGAGTATGAATGGAAACCCCAATATTGCATAGACTGCATGAAGATAGGACATGAATGTGCATTGGAGAAGAGAGTGAATAAAGAAGAACAGCATAGAGGAAGAAAGAAGCAGGGGAAAATTACCACAAGGTAGCAAGTTAAAGGGCAAGGGCAGCAACAACAAACAGAGCGAAATGAGGGTACAAGTAAATCAAGGCAGCAGGATAACAATAATGTGGTTACAGTTAATGAAAGCTCTGGAAATACGGGGGTAATAAGGGATAAAGGGAAAGCAAAAGAAGGGCAGAGTACTGACTAAAGAGAAGAGTGGCCACTTCTGGCTAGTAATAGCATATTGTCACTGGGAACTACAACAATAGCTACAAAAAATGGCTTTCAGATATTACAGCAAGAAGAGGAGAGAATGAAAAAAAATATACCACCTGATTGGGGAGGTGGAACATTATTCACCAATGACTTGGCTAGTTTGGAATATTAGGGGATTGAATAAGAGGTATAAACAAAAAGAAATAAAGCAGTACATAAAGGATAAACATATCAAGTTGGCTGGGTTAGTTGAAACAAAGGTGAAAGAAGGCAATGCAAGGAAGGTGATTAGTAGAATAGTCCCTGGTTGGAATAAGATGACAAACTATGAGTATGCTGTGAATGAAAGGGTATGGATCATATGGGATGAGCAAATATATGCAGTACAACCATTAGACAAACAATATCAGTTCAGTCACTGTCTAGTAATTGGGAAGCACAATGGGATGTATTGTTATCTCACAGTGGTGTATGGACATAACACTGCAGAACAAAGAAGAACTTTATGGGAGCACATAAAAAGATTAGTAGATTACTAAAGAACTTCAATGCTTTACTCACTATCCAAGATAGAATTTCTAAAGTGCCTATGACAAATGCTGATAAAAAGACCTTGCTGGCTATGCCAAGATATTGGTATTGTAGAATTACCATGGAGAGGGGATTATTTTACATGGACTAACAAGCAGCAGGGTGTTGATAGGGTGTGGAGTCGTATAGATAGGATGTTTGGAAATGATATTTGGATGATGAATTATAGTCCCTTGAGTCACTGATTAATGGGGAACCTTATATTTCAGATCACAATCCCATGTCCATCAGTATAAGGCAACCTAGGATTCTTACCAAGAGCCTATTCAGATTCTTTAATGTATGGGCAAGTCATCCTGAGTTTGAAATAATAATAAGAGAAGAATGGAGCAGGAACAAAGTATCAGAGAAGATGGAAAATATTTGGCTCAAGCTTAAAAGGATGAAAAGGTTGTTTAGGCAACTGAATGAAACTGATTTCAAAGGAGTAGCTGAGAAGATAGATCAAGCAAGACAAACTATTTATCACATACAAAGCCAGATGCAAAATAGATGTAGTGACCTGTTGCAAGTACAAGAGAAGGAATGGTTGCAAAAGTTGGAAACATGGTCAATGGAGGAAGAGAAGATACTGCAACAAAAGGCTAGAGCAAACTGGATCAAATTGGGTGATTCTAATAATAAGTTTTTTTCTGCAGTGATAAAAGAGAGGCAGCAGAGAAAACAGATTACTGAACCATAGACATTATCAGGGAGTACTATAACAGAACATGCAGCTATAAAGGAGGAGATTGTATCCTTCTATAAAGGCTTAATGGGAACCAATGCACATATACTTCCAGCTGTGGACATGATGGTAATGAGGAAAGGTCCAACTCTAACACAGCAACAACAACAAGATTTGAATGCTGAAATTACTAAACAAGAGATAGATGAGGCTCTGAAGGGGATAGGAAGTGATAAAGCTCCTGGTATAGATGGGTATAATACAGAATTCTTCAAGAAAGCATGGCCAGTGATCAAAGAAGAAGTGTATGCAGCTGTGAAAGAATTTTTTTCATACAGGGGTGATGTTTCCAGTAATTAACTGCACCACCATCACTTTGCTACCTAAAATTCCCAATCCAGTGACAATTAAGGACTTTAGACCTATTGCTTGTTGTACTGTGTTATACAAACTTATTTCTAAAGTCATTGCTAGTAGACTACAGAAGATCATGCCATGCATCATATCTGAAGCCCAAGCAGGATTTATCCCAGGGAGGAAAATAGCAGATAATATCATCCTTGCTCATGAGTTAGTTAAAGCTTACAGCAGGAAACATATCTCTCCTAGATGCATGGTGAAGGTTGACATGATGAAAGCATATGATTCTGTTGAATGGGTGTATTTGGATCAATTGTCAGAGTATTTATGCTTTCCCACAAAATTCATTAACTGGGTGAGAACTTGTGTATCAACAGTGAGCTATTCAATCGTGATAAATGGGGAGTTGACCAAACCTTTTGAAGCTGCCAAAGGACTCAGATAGGGTGATCCCATATCATCATTTCTATTTGCAATTGCAATGGAATACCTAAACAGGCTACTCAAAGGGTTGAAGCAAGCCAAGGAATACAGGTTTTATCCAAGGTGTGGTAATATAGATATAACTCATCTCAGCTTTGCAGATGACCTACTGATGTTTGCTAGGGGAGATAGTAAATCAGTTTCCACTCTTCATGCTTGCTTTATGCAATTTTCTACTGCATCCGGACTATTAGCCAATCCCAATAAGAGTGTAATTTATTTCGGTGGAGTTGCTCAGGATGTTAGGCTGGAAATTCTACAGAATACTGGATATTCACTTGGGGAATTGCCTTTCAAATATCTGGGCATCCCACTGGATACAAAGAAGTTAACAGCTTTGCAATGGCAACCATTGATTGACAAAATAGTTGCAAGAATCTCCTCTTGGACAGCTCGGAAATTATCTTATGCTGGAAGGGTACAGTTAGTTCAAACAGTAATATTTGGTATCCAATCTTATTGGTCTCAAATATTTATCTTGCCAGCTAAAATGATGGAATTAATAGAGTCATACTGCAGAAGCTATATATGGCCTGGCTCTAACACAATTACAAAGAGAGCACTGAGAGCATGGGAGAAAATGTGCTTTCCTAAATCTGCTGGAGGTTACAATCTGTTGAATATCAGAGTTTGGAATAGAGCTGCTATCACTAATGTATACTGGGATCTGGCACAAAAGAAGGACAAAGTTTGGATAAAATGGATCCACACATATTACATAAAAGGGTAAAGCATACTGGAGATGAGTATACCTCAACAGGCAAGTTGGATGGTGAGAAAGATCATAGAGGCGAGAGATGTAATTCAACGAATGCCTACAGTAAAGCACAGGCAGAGCAATACTAAACAAGTATACTTAGGCATTCTGGGAAGATACAACAATGTGGCATGGAGAACCTTAATGTTCCATAATAAAGCTAGACCTAAGGCAATATTCACTATGTAGATACAATGTCATGGGATACTGTTGACAATAGATAGGCTAGCAAACTGGGGAATTCAAGTAAATCCAAGATGTTGCCTATGTAATAGTGCAGATGAATCACATGTGCATCTATTTGGTGAATGTAGTTTTGCTAAAACAGTATGGGGGAGGCATTTGCAATGGCTACAAATACATGATGCTTCAATTCAATCTTGTACAAAGATGATGGCATGGGTGATAACACAAGCTAAACGGAAATCGTGTAAAGCCAAAGTAATGAAAATGATAGATGCAGAGTACATCCATGGGATATGGAAAGAGAGGAACAGTAGAATATTTGAAGAGAAAACAAGGACTGCAATATTAGAGCTCAAGGAGTAGTGATGGCAAAAATGCAGCAGCTTATATTTTAAAGACAATGTAGTTTACTTGTATAATGTCTCTTATGTACTGCTCATAGCATAGTCATAGAGTTAGAAATATGTAAGGATTAAGCAAGTCGAGGATGACTCTGCTGTTTTGTAATGATATCTTTGGTGATTAATAAAAATATAATTACCAAAAAAATAAATCTTGTAAATTAGATAATGATGCAAAAATGATGTTTTGAAAGTATATATACTATTTGAGAAAGTATGAGGGCAAAATTGGGTACCAACAACACCAGAAGCTGAAATTTTTAAGAAATTTCATAAGTCTAAAAATTGATCCGATTTCCATCAAAATCACATCCAGGGTCCTCGTAACCCCGTCCGAATATACCAACTAGTTCCAAAACATATAACGGACCTGCTCGAGGCCAAAAATCATATCAAATAAAATCGATTCTACGAACCGCAACCCAAATTCAAGCCTAAGAACTTTTAAACTTCTAACTTTTACATTTGATGCCAAAATATATCAAATCAAGTCCGATTGACCTTAAATTTTGCACACAAGTCATAAATGACATTACGGACCTATTACAACTTTCAGAATCGGATTCCAACCCCGATATCAGTAAAGTCAACTCCCGTTCAAACTTCCAAACCTTCCATTTCCAACTTTCACCAATTTACGCCAAAACAACCTACGGTCCTCCAAATCAACATTCGGTCGCGTTGGTAAATCAAAAATCATCATACTGAGCTATTTAAATTATCAAAACTGAATTTCGGGGTCGTCTACACCAAAGTCAAACTACGATCAACTCTTACAACTTAAACTTTCAACTTAGGGACTATGTGTCCTATTTCACTACGAAACCAAAACCAAACACCCTGGCAAGTTACACAACCACAATGTAGCATAAAGGAAGAAAAATTTAGGGAATCGGGGGTAAAATACTCAAAATGACCAGCTGGGTCGTTATAATTAATCTGATGTATTATTGTGCCAAATGTGTGTATTTTATTTATTGGATTAATGAGTATGACTTGGTTGTAAACCAGTGAGCTTTCATTTTATAATATTTGTTAAAAATATTCATCAAGCATGGTTAAAAACATGGACTTGAGATTTTTTTACTGTAATATTACTGTTAAATTTAATAATGCTACTCATATATCTTTAAGAAAAAAATTAAATCTACGAATATACTATAAAAATAATAAATAAAATAATATCAAGTTATTTTAATTATAAGTAAAATACCTGGGTAAAAGTATATTATATAGCATATAATATAAAAGGTATTACACAAATAGATGATTTATAATGTCAAGGGCATAATAGACTTTTCTGGTGAAAGAATTGTAAAATCTGGTCAAAGTGATTATTGTGATAACTAGAGCACACTAAAATAATTTTGTGTAACAAGAGAAAAAAGTAACTTTTGGGTAATAAACATAAAGTTGAATGACTTTTACGTAACAAAAGAAAGAAAAGTGACTTTTGGGTAATGATCACAAAGTTGAATGACCACCCATGAAATTTACTCCTTCAAAAGGGGTATTAAAAATATTTCGTGGTGAAAACAAATAGGTAGTATTAAAAATGCTTTGAATCAAGATCTCCACCAACCAGCAGGGGCGGATTTAGGGGGCGGAAGGGTGTTCACCCGAACCCCCTTCGCCGAAAAATTATACTATATATGAAAGGCAAAATATATTTTTTACCTCTATATATTATGGTTCTATTTCCGCTAGCTACAACCTTTCTAACTTTTTCCTTTTTTTGAACCTCCTTGGCGGTAATCCTGCCTCTGCCACGGCTAACCAGCATTAAAAAAAAATTGCTAAAACGATATGTTGTTTTTACTTCCATCATGCTGATGTTTTCAAATTGATTTCTCTAATGAAATTTTTTTTTAACAAAAAAAAAAAAGGAAAATGCCACAAAAGACGTAAAAAAGGACAGGATATTTATTTTGGAATTTTTACCTCCTATAGCAAAGGTCGATACCTTATTTATTTTAAATAAATACCCTTTTAAAAAATTATATTCCATAGCTACCTTTTGATTTTTATAGCCAAATATCTATTTATGGTTACCTCCTACCCTTAAGCCATAAAATACTCTTTGTATTATTTTTCTCTCTCATCCTTTCAGATTTTTCTCCATCCTCTCTCTCTCATTAGGGTTCACCAGAGTTTATTATATGAGTGCCCGTATTTTGCAATCTCAATTCACCTACAATTTCATTGTTTCCCTTGGCACTAAATTCCTCCGTCTCTATTTTTATCCGACCGACACTCTGGATTCAACAAATCTGAATCTGTTTTCTCAGTCACTCCTAATCATTATGCCCTCTTGAGTAACTTCAGCGCTTTCCTCACTGTCTCTGCTAGTGATGATGATGAGTCTAGTAAAGCAATTCGAAAAGAATATGTCATCAATGTTGATGAAAGTCAAATACTCAATATAATTTTTTCTCCTTCACCAAACTCTTATGCTTTTGTTAATGGGATTGAGATTGTTTCCATGCAACCTGATCTTTGCGCCAAATTTTGAGAGTTTCGAGTTAGAGTTGCGGCCCTCTTGACGAGACGACATTAGGGTTGTTCTTGAACAAAGACGGCGGAGTTTGGGGCTGAGCAACTTTATTTTCTGTTAATATATTTCAATGTATTTTCATGTATTTCATTGTATTCATTGTCTTTTTTTTCATTGTAATTCAATGTATCTCGTTTCATTCCATGTATTTCATTGTATTCACTGTCTTTTTTTCCATTGTATTTCAATGTATCCCCTTGTATTCTATGTATTTCATTGTATTCACTGTCTCGCTATATGCCATAAATGTATTCATATATTTTTTTTTAATTAATATAATTTATGTATTCAGATGTATTATATAATTTCTCTGAAGATTGCTATGTTTTGGGGTATTTTTCGGTTGAGAATCTTTTTATAACTGAAAATACAAAATTTTTGTATTATAATTGAGTTTGTTGAGTTATATTAGGAGTCTATTATGTTAATTAATTCACTTTCCGTTTTAAAAACAGTGTAATCCCCTATTTCACGCCGTGAATACAGTCGAATACAATAATTTGTCCAGTTGTAATCACATGTTTCATTCCATGAATACAGTCGAATACACTCGAATACAACAACTGATTAGCTAGACTTCCCTGATTCACACTTTTTTTGCTACTGTATTCATGAATACAATAGTTTAAATACATCTTATAACCCCAGAAAAAGTATCTATAATCCGTAATGTAGCAAATGGTATCTATAGATGGCTAATTACTACTAAAAAATAGTGCTTTATTAAAATTTCTCTATTTAGCATCAAATCTGTGTACGCGAGCAGTCTGTCCAGTTTGGATCAGCAACTTTTGTTCTATTGTCACTTCTTCCATCGTTTTGTTTATGATAATTAGTGCTATATTTAATTAATTTTGACATTAAGTTCTACTCTTTTAATTTGTTCAAATAATCCTAAGTATCACATTTGACACGATTATTTAGCAAAAGGTTAAAAATGTGAAATGTTTAATATTTAGAAAATGTTCAATATACCTCTAATATTTGTGATTCGTTTTGCATATGTCCTCCTTTACTTTCGCACCACGAAAACGTATACTATTAAGGGTGGTCAACAAAAGCTGCACTATGTATATAGTTAAAATATTTATAGATAAATAATTTATATTGAACACTTTTTATCGGGATTTTTTTTTACTTCTTTCAAATGTGAGTATCCTTGGAGAAATTCCTAGCTTCGTCACTAATTATTTAATAATTAAGCAGTAAATTTGGATCTTTTGTTTATCTACGTAACTTCGTCGTGACAAATATCAAAGTAAAGCTTGACATAAGTTTTGGAGGGGTTTTTTGGAGGTGCAAAATATGTTACAAAAATTAACAGTAGAGGCATGAAAGATAGATGGAACGCAAATGTATGACAAATCAAATATTTTAGTGAAAAAATTGAATATTTTTCTTTTAATACTTTCTAAAAACATAATTATAGCGAGATATTTTTCAACAGTGCATTTGCACTCTTGTATTATAAAAAATGGAAGCCAGCTATTTTTACCTTGTTAAGATACACATTTGGGTTCTTTCGGTTATGGGAGCCAGCTATTTACTAGCCTATTATTCCTAAAGTGTACTCTCTTGTCTCAAAGGAAAAAAAGAAAGAAAAAGAAAACGAATAACCATCACTTATCCTGAACTTAGCCACTAATACAACTATTTTCGTGTGAACAGGATATTATTATACTCCATCCGTTCACTTTTATTTTTACTTGGCATTTATATTAAAAATAGATTTTCATTTTTACTTGTTACTTTATGTATATTAAGAGAAGGCAAATTTTTTTTTTCTATTATATCCACAGTATTTATTACACATTTCAAATTATTTTCTCAATTCAATATAATATGCATCAATAATATGGATATCATGATAAATTATGTATTTTATTTATTATTTTTTAAGAGGTATAAAAAGTAAAACGTGACAAGTAAAAGTGAACGGAGGGATTACTAATTAATTTGACTGGTCTAGTTCATCTTTAGTGGAGTACTTTACATATTTTTTTAAACGAAACAAACCGACAAAAGAAAAACCAAACTTTTAAAAAGTAGCATCATCACCTCGTTTATGCTATCGTCATCAGTATCACTCTTGCTTACGTGACCAATGCTTAATAATTTATTTAATTGCTTAAAGCACCTTTAAGATTGCATGTACTTCATTTGGAGTCTAAGGATTTTTACACAAGTAAGACTTTGCTCCAAACTTCTAGATTAAAAATGAGAAAAACATAAAGCTTTCATTGAATATCCAAAACCAAGGACTAAAATAGGTAAAACTGAAATCTTATCGTGCCTCCCTCATCTAATACACCATCTGTTTGACAAAAAATGAATTTATTACCATTGGGAATCAACTAAAGTTTTTTAAATCATATTTTTTGATAAACAATTTTTTAAATTATTGTAACTTAAAGAATTTTTTATTTATTTTTTAAATATGTAATTTATTTCAATATATTTACGTTTGGATTTACACGTAAAAATAGCTAATTTGATCATCATACTCCAAAAAGGTTTAAATAATTAAAATATAGAGAGTATATTAATCAATTAATTTGAAAGAAGCCAAAAAATAATACAGTAGAAAAGGGATACAAAGAGTTTGAGAGAGAGAGTCCAAGAAAGAGACAATATGAAAAAGAAAGCAAAAGATGGATAATAGCCTGTTTGTCCAAATTTCTCCAATTCTAAAATTATTTTTTTTTCAAAAAGAAAAATATTTTTTCTCCAAAGTTGAAGTGTTTGGCTAATGTTTTAGAAGAAAAGCAGTAGCAATTTTTTAGAAACAGAAAAATGTAGATTCTCTTAAAAAATACGTTTTGAAAAATACTTTTAAGAAAAATACACGTAGAAGCATGATCACGCCCAACTCTAGTCCTAAAAAGGATAAGCGGTTGCTGCAGATATAATCCGGTCTAAAACTCCGGAGTCGAATCCCACAGAGAACTAAGGTTTAGTTGTATCTGTTTAATATCACCAAGAAGACAAGATTGAACAATTTTCTAAATTATAAAGATTGCGACTAAAACTGAAAATAAATAAACAGCTGAAAACTAACTATGCTTGAATTGTAAACAATTGGAATAAAGGTCTAAGGTAATGGTTTCCCCCGTTGTTGATTTCCTTAGTTGTATATTTCGTATAGCTTTGACTTAGTTGCCTCTATCAATCATGAACTCTCCAGCTATCATAAATCTCTCTCAAGCAATTATGATAATTTACTAGACGCACTCTCTCAAGCTACGAAAGCTAAATTCGCATTACAGTTCACTTAGATCGCACCCGAGGTATCGTTATCTCTAATCCAACCTCTAAACCCTCGGTTATGACTCTCGCCTATACTCCGGGAGTGATGTTGTTCAATCAACTACCTAAATATGCACTCTCTCTCAAGCAGATACATAATAAATAGGAACGGCTAATTGAGGATCCTTTCAAGTAACCACAATCCAAACATAGTTGAACAAATAGAGATAAACAACCAATTCAAAACTATATTAATATAACAACCAAATCATCCCCAACGGGTTTCACCAAAACCTTAGATTAAAAGATTTAGCTACTCATAACAATGATGAGAACTACAAAAGAATTCATAGTCATTGATGAAAGAACAATTAGGGAGATAAGAATTATTTCCCAAGTTGCCTCCTTGCCTCTCTTGTCTTGTTCTAAACCCTAAAAACTTATCTTATGCTCCTTTGGACGAACTAAACCTTTTATAGGTTGAGGGGATTGGTCTTCAACTTCCAAAAGTACCCTTCATATCTGTTTTTCCGTCTGGACTAGCGCGGCCGCGCTAAGCCAGCGCTAAGGCCGCGCTAAGCCAGCGCTAAGGCCGCGCAAGTTGGGTTATATTCTGTCTCCGTCCGCGTCAGGTCCGTAGTTGCAGTTCCAATCGCGTTTTTGACCCTGTTCCGTTTGGAATTTAGAAAAACGTAAAACATGAAAGTTGTAGCCTTTTGAGTTCGCTTTCCAACCATATATTGTTGAGCCCAAATGGAGTTCTGAGCAAAAAGTTATATTTATTTTACTAGACAGTGCGCGATATGCCTACTCGATTCTTCATTCGCTCTAACTATCATCCGTTGACCCCCAAACACGATCCCAGCTTAATTCCTTGAGCTTTTACTCAGACTTCAAAGCTCCAAATCACTCTACATAGCTCGGAATCACTCCTACAAGGCATAAAATACACCATTAGTGCAAAACACTAGCGATTAAAACTCAAACTCAATTAAAGTGCAGTAAATTAGAGTGTAATAAGCGATAAAATACGCAATTATAGCTTATCATCAACACCCCACACTTAAATCATTGCTCGTCCTCGAGCGATCAAACTACACTTTTTCATAGACACGACCTTTTTAAACAATTCTCCTAACTCATTGTGAGCACGTGATTTTTGCCCTAAGCAAATTAATTCCAAAAGTTTCAAATAATTGATTTCTTTATTATTTTACAATTTTTTGCGAATTTTTGTTTGAGTTTTTGTGTTAATTGGTTGCACTTTTTCATACAAAAATACAGAAAGATATGCACATGCATTTAGGGATTTTAATTTCACAATTTTAGTATTAATTAGATTTAGAATAAAGTTTAAAGAAAAATTGCAAAAAAAAAATAATAATAATAATAATAAATAGTCTTGTTGCACTCTTAAATTGTTAATTGTTGCGTTTTATTTCTAAATAGAGTTTTAAGTAATTTTAGGAAGTTCAAATAGTTTAATTGAGTCTTTGTTTTGTTTTAGCATTTTTAATAAAATTAAGAAAAAATGAATAAATACAAAATACAAAAAAAAATACAAAAATGAAATACAAAAGAAATGCAAAAAAAAGAGGCTGCCAAAATTGGGCCCAAACAGCTGAGCCCAAATAGACCCGGCACCCAAACCGTCCAAGCCCAAATCTCATCCGGTCCAATTGCCCCATACCCAAAACGACGTCGTTTNACCAATAAACCGTAGGGTTAAACTTAGAAGAACAAAAACTCATGCCGGATCCCTAGTAGGACGTTTGTTTGCATCATGTGCATTTGACTTAGGGGACTCAACACAGGGGTTGGGTCCGTCTAGGACAGGTGACCTGAAATGAATTGACCATCCTGATGCATCTTACGTGCTACTTGCGCATTTATTTGCTCGGCTTTGCATGTTGACTGGCTTGTCTAAACAAGTGAAAATTGAGGAAATAAGCAGTGTTAGGACTAAGTGAGGATGACCATTTGTTTTGAAAACCCCAATGCCCAAATAGTACCGAAATGCTGCCGGATCCTTCGCATTACTTGGGTATCGCACCACAGTACGTACATCAATTGGAGCAACACCGTACTTGTTAGTTTATGGTACCGAAGCAGTCATACCTGCAGAAGCGGAAATTCCTTCACTCCGGATAATCGTTGAGGCGGAGATTGAGGACAGTGAATGGGTTAAAACCCGACTAGAGCAATTGTCATTAATTGATGAAAAACGGATGGCCGCGGTTTGTCACGGACAGCTGTACCAACAAAGAATGGCCCGTGCCTATAATAAGAAAGTGCGTCCCAGGAATTTTGAAGTGGGACAGCTGGTACTCAGACGCATTCTTCCTCATCATCAGGAAGTAAAAGGGAAGTTTGCCCCTAATTGGAAGGGTCCATACATCATCCGGAAAATTTTGCCAAGAGGAGCACTGTATCTGGGAGACATCGAAGGGAATGATCCTGAGACAGCAGTCAACGCAGATGCGGTAAAAAGGTACTACGTCTNCCAACTGCGGGGCCCTTATTAAATACTATGTCAAAATATTTTAGAGATCGGGTAAGCCATTTAGCAAATTTCCCTGGTCTCCCGCAAAGATACCAACACGCTAGTCGCTTTAGGCGCGTTGTTTAATAATTTTACCTTCCTAAACTCGGGTGTGCATTTCATGCAACCCAAATCCAAATCCCAAAACGTTGAATAAGAGGTGTTGAGGATCCGGGTGCATTTCATGTGACGTGATCCAAAAACACGCTCTTAAACGGCGTTCACTTTCGTAAAAACAAAATAAACTAAAAGCGGTAAATAATCTTAAAATTGCACTATAGGTTTAAATATGTATAAAACCAGATTTTAGCCATTTATGATAATTTAAGCGACCGTGCTAGAACCACGGGATCCGGGGGTGCCTAACACCTTCCCTCGGGTCAACAGAATTCCTTATTCAGAATTTCTGGTTCGCAGACTCCAATTGGGAAGTCGAAAATTTTCCTCGATTTGGGATTTAAATTAAATCGGTGACTTGGGACACCAAAAGTCAACCCTATCCCAAGTGGCGACTCTAAAAAATAAATAATCCCATTTTCTAATAATGTCACTTTAAATGGAAAAACTCCCTTATACATTTATCCTTCGGGGTAGTGTGTAAAAAAAGAGGTGTGACAGCTCTGGCGACTCTGCTGGGGAAATCGAACCCAGAATTTCGATTCAGGGTTCAAGAATTCGAGCTTAGTACAATTGTTATATTTGGCTTTACCTGATTTTCTACATGTTCCATGCTATATGTGCTAAATGTTTTACCGCTTTGATATTTGTTGAAATTGTATATATAAACTGTCACGAATCCCTTCCTCTTTCTGAGTCTTCTACATCATGGAAAAGGGTGCACTTCGTGTAGCTTCTCTTCTGTTTAGAGTCTTTTCCCATTTAGAACGAGGTTGGATAAGTTGCAAAGCCGGCGAAGCTTCTGTATCCCCGGTACGCTGCCTCCCCCTCGGCCCGAGCTGTCCGCTCGGGTAAGCCAGGTCTAGACCAATAAACCTAGGGTTAAACTTAGAAGAACAAAAACTCATGCCGGATCCCTAGTAGGACGTTTGTTTGCATCATGTGCATTTGACTTAGGGGACTCAACACAGGGGTTGGGTCCGTCTAGGACAGGTGACCTGAAATGAATTGACCATCCTGATGCATCTTACGTGCTACTTGCGCATTTATTTGCTCGGCTTTGCATGTTGACTGGCTTGTCTAAATAAGTGAAAATTGAGGAAATAAGCAGTGTTAGGACTAAGTGAGGATGACCATTTGTTTTGAAAAACCCCAATGCCCAAATAGTACCGAAATGCTGCCGGATTTATGAAAAAAAAAAGAAAAAGAAAATATTTGAAAAAAAAAACAAGGAAGAGAATTGTTGTTCAAAAATACATTTTTGATTTTGGCAAATCTGCCCGAACTACGCCGGTTTGATTCTCGCCGGATGTGAGATACGTAGGCAACCCTCATCGGGTCCAACCTTCCTTTTTCAAAAATAGCCAAAAATTTTAATTTCGTGTCATAAAAAAGTCGGATGGTGCCACTCCTGTCTAAAACAAGCCGAATGTCCCCAAAAGGAGGCCGGAAGGCCGTTTTGCAAGAATAGCCACCTTGAGTCATTTTTAAATGGTTTGCGGGCACAGCCTTAAAATCTTCCTCCCAGAAGTGCTGGAAGGCCGTATTTGCAAATCCAAGTCCTTATTTTCTGAATACAGAATTTTTGCACAAATAGCCATTTTTCAAAATAAATCATTAAGTTCCCCTAAATAATGTGCAGGATGAATTCAAGTGACATCGAAACCTTCTCAGTCCTGAGCGAGATCCCTTTGAAACTCCATATGTGGTGGCATGACTTGGGAAAAGGAAGCAGGGATACTGTGGTTAAAAGCTTGGGCGGTCTTGTAGATTTATTGAAAATCAGACCAAAGAAGGATGTTATTGAGGCACTGATACCATTTTGGGACCCGACCCGTAATGTATTCCGGTTTTCAGATTTTGAACTCACACCCACATTGGAAGAAATTGCCGGATACGCAGGTCTCAACGGGAACCTCCGTGGTAGATACCCTTTGGCTCCACGGCCGGTAACTCTTCACAGGTTTTTAGATTTGTTGAGCATCAGTCGGGATATTCAAGACCCCCATCTGGCGGAAGGGTGTTGTACACTACATTTCCTATACCACCGGTATGGTAACCCCAAAGGTTTTGAGGAACCCAATACAGGATTAACACATGCTGGCAACAAAGATAAATGGGAAGCCCGACGGGGATTAGCCTTCATGGTGGCCTTTTTGGGAGTGGTAATTTGTCCTAGAAAGGATGGTCACATAGACCTTGGCCTAGTAGGAATGCTAGATGTTGCTATGAAGAAACCTACTAGCACAGTGGTTCCCCTGATTGTAGCAGAAATATACCGAGCTCTGACCAAATGTCGAGAAGGGGAGAAATTCTTTCAAGGTTGCAATTTGCTTTTGCAGTTATGGATACAGGAGCATCTTTGTCACCGCACAGGATATATGAACTACGGCTTAACCGGGTTGAGTTGTATTGCAGAGTTCGGGACCCGAGTTACAGGTATTGAGTTCCCGGAGGGTACTGAGGCCTGGTCGTCATGTTTAAGATCCCTCACTGCAGATAAAGTGGAATGGGCTTATGGATGGCTTCCTCCTACTGAAGTTGTATATACATNTTGCAAACTCTAAGTTTGTTGTGACTTATTTCTCTGCATAAGGTGCAGAACCTACAAGTTTTATAACTTTAATAGTCCCCTGTGTAATTACTCTTAGATGATCAAACTGCTGAATATAATCAGCAATTGACTCAGTAGTCACGAATCTGCCTTAGAATAAGCGTGAGAAAACGAATCGAAAGCCTAATAACCAGAGATAAGTACAGTTCTATCGATGTTAAGTCTGGGCTCCTTAATCCAACGACAAAATTGGACTAAATGCTGCTCCTGGGCCTTGTATAATTTTCACAATTGGGCTCACGCTGAGGCCCAGTTGCGCTACAGCAGTTTTGTAGAGCAAAAATATTAGTTCTTATTCCTGGATTCCTTCTAAGACCCAATGAATGCTAAAAATTTCATGTTTCAAGGCCCAACAAATGCTTCAAGTTAAAAATCCTTTTTTTTAAAAGATATATATAGGAATACAGGGATTAATTCGCAAATATAAACTTAGGTTTCGAATTAGGTGGCGGGTTCGAACTAAGAGGGTTCCCCTTTTGTTTGGATTCGGACTTGAATTCGAGGCCCGAATTTATAAATGTGAATTAATTAGGCCCTTTAGAGACAAAAAATGAATAGAAAATCTTAGTTTGCTTTAGTTTAGCCATAAAATAATAAAACGAGATGAGCCTCGCCAAATAAAATTTCACAGATTGCGAGGCCCTCATTAATTGCGAATAATAAAATGCTTAGAATTCGGGACGCGCCGTTTAGCGAATTTCACGGCCTCCCGCAAAGATAATAAGACGCTAGCCACTGTAGGCGTGCTTTTAATAATTTTACCTTCTTAAACTCGGATGTGCATTTCGCGCAACCCAAATCCAAATCCTAAAGCGTTGAATAAGAGGTGTTGAGGATCCGGGTGCATTTCATGTGACGTGATCCAAAAACACGCTCTTAAACGGCGTTCACTTCCGTAAAAAGTAAATAAAAGCGGCAAATAATTTATAAAATTGCACTATAGGTTTGAATATGTATAAAATCAGAATTTTAGCCATTTATAATAATTTAAGCGACCGTGCTAGAACCACGGGATCCGGGGGTGCCTAACACCTTCCCTCGGGTCAACAGAATTCCTTATTCAGAATTTTTGGTTCGCAAACTCCAATTGGGAAGTCGAATTTTTCCTCGATTTGGGATTTAAATTAAACCGGTGACTTGGGACACCAAAAGCCAATCCTATCCCAAGTGGCGACTCTAAGAAATAAATAAATAATCCCATTTCGAATAATGTCACTTTAAATGGAAAAACTCCCTTATACATTCTCCTTCGGGGTGGGTGTGTAAAAAAGGAGGTGTGACAGCTCTGGCGACTCTGCTGGGGACACGAACCCAGAATCTTGGTTCAGGGTTCAAGAATTCGAGCTTAGTACAATTGTTATATTTGGCTTTATTTGATTTTTCTACATGTTCCATGATATATGTGCTAAATGTTTTACCGCTTTGATATTTGTTGAAATTGTATATATAAACTGTCGCGATTCCTTTCCTCTTTCTGAGTCATCTACATCATGGAGAAGGGTGCACTTCGTGTAGCTTCTCTTCTGTTTAGAGTCTTTTCCCATTTAGAACGAGGTTTGGATAAGTTGCAAAGCCGGCGGAGCTTCTGTATCCCCGGTACGCTGCCTCCCCCTCGGCTCGAGTTGTCCGCTCGGGTAAGCCAGGTCTAGACCAATAAACCTAGGGTTTCAACCTAGAAGAACAAAACCTCATGCCGGATCCCTAGTAGCACGTTTGTTTGCATCATGTGCATCTAACCTAGGGGACTCAACACAGGGGTTGGGTCCGTCTAGGACAGGTGACCTGAAATAAATTGACCATCCTGATGCATCTTACGTGCTACTTGCGCATTTATTTGCTTGGATTTGTATGTTGACCGGCTCGTCTAAATGAGAGAAAATTATAAAAAATAAGCAGTGTTAGGACTAAGGGAGGGTAACCATTTGTTGTGAGAAACCAAACGCCCAAATAGTACCGAAATGCTGCCGAATTTCTGAAAATTAAAAATATATTTGGAAAATAGAAAGAAAATTTGTTACTCAAATAGCTTGATTTTGGCAAAACTGCCCGAACTACGCCGGTTTGATTCTCACCGGATGTGAGATACGTAGGCAACCCTCATCGGGTCCAACCCTCCCTTTTTGCGAAAATAGCCAAAAATGTCAAAATTTTAATTTTAGTCACAAATAAGTCAGGTGGTGCCATTCTTGCTTAAAATAAGTCGAATGTCCCCAAAAGGACGCCGGAAGGCTGTTTTTGCAAGAACAACAACCCTAAGTCATTTTTGAATGGTTTGCGGGCACAGCCTTAAAATCTTCATCCCAAAAGTGCTGAAAGGCCGTATTTGAAAATCCAAGTCCTTATTTTCTGAATACAGAATTTTTGCACAAATAGCCATTTTTCAAAATAAATCATTAAGTTCCCCTAAATAATGTGCAGGATGAATTCAAGTGACATCGAAACCTTCTCAGTCCTGAGCGAGATCCCTTTGAAACTCCATATGTGGTGGCATGACTTGGGAAAAGGAAGCAGGGATACTGTGGTTAAAAGCTTGGGCGGTCTTGTAGATTTATTGAAAATCAGACCAAAGAGGGATGTTATTGAGGCACTGATACCATTTTGGGACCCGACCCGTAATGTATTCCGGTTTTCAGATTTTGAACTCACACCCACATTGGAAGAAATTGCCGGATATGCCGGTCTCAACGGGAACTTCCGCGGTAGATACCCTTTGGCTCCACGACCGGTAACTCTTCACAGATTTTTAGATTTGTTGAGCATCAGTCGGGATATTCAAGACCCCCATCTGGCGGAAGGGTGTTGTACACTACATTTCCTATACCACCGGTATGGTAACCCCAAAGGTTTTGAGGAACCCAATACAGGATTAACACATGCTGGCAACAAAGATAAATGGGAAGCCCGACGGGGATTAGCCTTCATGGTGGCCTTTTTGGGAGTAGTAATTTGTCCTAGAAAGGATGGTCACATAGACCTTGGCCTAGTAGGAATGCTAGATGTTGCCATGAAGAAACCTACTAGCACAGTGGTTCCCCTGATTGTAGCAGAAATATACCGAGCTCTGACCAAATGTCGAGAGGGGGAGAAATTCTTTCAAGGTTGCAATTTGCTTTTGCTGTTGTGGATACAGGAGCATCTTTGTCACCGCACAGGATATATGAACTACGGCTTAACCGGGTTGAGTTGTATTGCAGAGTTCGGGACCCGAGTTACAGGTATTGAGTTCCCGGAGGGTACTGAGGCCTGGTCGTCATGTTTAAGATCCCTCACTGCAGATAAAGTGGAATGGGCTTATGGATGGCTTCCTCCTACTGAAGTTGTATATACATCAGCAGAGGTCCCTTATATTCTTTTGATGGGTATTCGAAGCATTCAGCCTTATGCTCCTTATCGCGTTTTGCGACAATTTGGAAGATTCCAGACGGTGCACAACGATGAAGACCTGAGTGGGCAAGTCATTGAGTTGGGCCCAAAGGCTGCATTCCCTGAAGGCCGAATCCGAAAGATATGGAATGAGTGCAGGTACCTTGAGCCCAAAACTATAGTACAGGACCGGGCCAGAGGTGAGGTAGATCCCAAATACTTGGTTTGGTTCGGTAAAAGGTTTCAAATCCCCGAGAGACCCGCCAAAAGGCCACATGTGCAACAATTAACAAGCGAGGCTCAGGTACAGTGGGATTGGTTGGCTAAAGAAAAGGAGTACAGAGTTCGAATTGGAGCGTTGGAAAAACAGGTTCAGGAGCTTCGGTTCGAAAACAGCTTGCAAGCCGCAGCTGACGAAGGTGATAAAAAGCAGTTGGCCCAGGAGAATGAAGCTCTCAAGGCCCAAATTCAACAACTGAAATTAGATGCAAGGAATCGAGAAANGCACGTGATTTTTGCCACGCTTAAATTACTCCTATAAATTCATTAGACTTAGTAATTTTCTTTTATTATTTGAATTTTTAGGAATTAATTGCATGATTTTGTGTCTTGTTTGCATTTTTGTGTGCATTTTTAGTTGCTATAATTCATAAAAAGGTACAAAAATATTGCATTTGCATTTAGAATTCGATTTTATATTTTTACTAGTTAATTAATATTGCTAAAATAAGGAAAAAATAATAATAATAACATCTTTACATTTTTGGTTTAAGAATTAGTTAGCGTTGGAAATTGATTAGTATAATCTTAGATTTAATATTGGGTCTTTAGTTTTTTGATTTTAATAAAATCAGAAAATTCAGAAAATATAAATAAATGAAGTACAAAAAAGAAAATAAGGAAACAAATGAAAGAAAATGAAACAAAAAGCAAGGGTGACAAAATGTTTGGGCCAATTTCGGGCAGCCCAAACCAAAATCACCAAAAATCAATCCATAACCCAGTCCCCACCCGTCCAGTCCAAAACCCCAACCCAGTCCAGAGACGCCCAAAAAACGACGTCGTTTTGGCGTCAATTAATCTTGACCGTCCATTTCTCATCATCCAACGGTCCTCACTCGTTCAAGACTTTTAAATAAAAATGTCCGAAATTCCTCATTAAACCTAAACATTTCCCATCCTCCTCGTACCCCTGTCTCAAACCTTACCCCTGTAACGCCACCGCCATCCACCGTAACACCACCCTTCTCCGTCGTGCCTCCGCCGTCCGCCGCCGGCCGGAAATCGCCTCCGCCGGCGGCGAAGCTCCAAATCACCCAAAAATTACACCCCTCAATCCTCTCATCCTCCTCTTTCCAATCCCCAACCTAGTTTCCCTCAAATCGTAACCAAAATGCTCGAATATGCAATTGAAATTTCCGGCCAGGATACCACCTTTCCCAAACCCCACCAAATTTACACCATAAGACCACCACGACCTCCTCTATCAAACCCCTAAGGTCCTGATCCTCAAACATGGCCGGAACTTCTCGAATATGGATTTGAAGTTTTCCGGCCAAAACCCTAATTGCCCCAAACCTCCCCAGATTAATACTACGTGATCCTTTCGTCTTCCTCATGAGGAGTTCAGTGTCAGTGGTGGTCAAATATCACCGGATTGGTTCAAATGTCAGATCGGAGAGTGGCAGAGTCTCGAGCCGTCAGTTGAGTTTGATTTTTCTTTCTTTATTTTTGATTAATTCGTTTCCTGTTCTCATATTTGTTAAATCTCTATTCCAGTACACATTTAATTTCCATCAATCTCTTGTTTTGATTTTTGCGCCTGGTTATTAGTCTGTTTTGTAAGAATTCCTTTCTTCTAGTTTTCTATTAGGGTCCTCAATTCTTCCTTGTTTCATGTTATTAGTTTAGAAATTTTGATTAGTTCTAGGTCTGCATTTCTGATTTGCTGGTTAATTTGGGCTAGTTTCAGTCTTGATACTGATTTTACGATAGTCAATTGACTAGTAGTTCCATTAGCTAGTTTGGATCCGGCCTTGAAATTGATCTTGGCTACAACTGTTGTTAAATTTGCTGAGTAATTGTTTAACTGTGGATTAAAGTCAGAGGGTTTGGGTAGCCAGTAATTCTAAGGGGATTTCAGGGGTAGCTTGGGTATGGAAAAGGGTAGTTTTATTAGGAATAGTAGTTTTAAAAGTAGGGAAAGGGTAGTATAGAGATTGTAATAGGTGTAGGACTTTCTAGAATAGACTTTAGTATAGTTTTCAATAAAATAAACAAGGAAGAAAATTATTGTTCAAAAATACATTTTTGATTTTGGCAAATCTGCCCGAACTACGCCGGTTTGATTCTCACCGGATGTGAGATACGTAGGCAACCCTCATCGGGTCCAACCTTCCTTTTTCAAAATAGCCAAAAATGCCAAATTTTAATTTGTGTCATAAAAGTCGGGTGGTGTCATTCTTGTTTAAAATAAGCCGAATGTCCCCAAAAGGACGCCGGAAGGCTATTTTTGCAAGAACAGCCACCTTGAGTCAATTTTTAAATGGTTTGCGGGCACAGCCTTAAAAGCTTCCTCCCAGAAGTGCTGGAAGGCCGTATTTGCAAATCCAAATCCTTATTTTCTGAATACAGAATTTTTGCACAAATAGCCATTTTTCAAAATAAATCATTAAGTTCCCCTAAATAATGTGCAGGATGAATTCAAGTGACATCGAAACCTTCTCAGTCCTGAGCGAGATCCCTTTGAAACTCCATATGTGGTGGCATGACTTGGGAA
Source organism: Nicotiana attenuata (assembly GCF_001879085.1). NCBI lineage: Eukaryota > Viridiplantae > Streptophyta > Magnoliopsida > Solanales > Solanaceae > Nicotiana > Nicotiana attenuata. The sequence continues at coordinate 88,071 of NW_017673662.1, forward strand.
AAGGAAGCAGGGATACTGTGGTTAAAAGCTTGGGCGGTCTTGTAGATTTATTGAAAATCAGACCAAAGAGGGATGTTATTGAGGCACTGATACCATTTTGGGACCCGACCCGTAATGTATTCCGGTTTTCAGATTTTGAACTCACACCCACATTGGAAGAAATTGCCGGATACGCAGGTCTCAACGGGAACCTCCGTGGTAGATACCCTTTGGCTCCACGGCCGGTAACTCTTCACAGGTTTTTAGATTTGTTGAGCATCAGTCGGGATATTCAAGACCCCCATCTGGCGGAAGGGTGTTGTACACTACATTTCCTATACCACCGGTATGGTAACCCCAAAGGTTTTGAGGAACCCAATACAGGATTAACACATGCTGGCAACAAAGATAAATGGGAAGCCCGACGGGGATTAGCCTTCATGGTGGCCTTTTTGGGAGTGGTAATTTGTCCTAGAAAGGATGGTCACATAGACCTTGGCCTAGTAGGGATGCTAGATGTTGCCATGAAGAAACCTACTAGCACGGTGGCTCCACTGATTGTAGCGGAAATATACCGAGCTCTGACCAAATGTCGAGAAGGGGAGAAATTCTTTCAGGGTTGCAATTTGCTTTTGCAGTTGTGGATACAGGAGCATCTTTGTCACCGCACAGGATATATGAACTACGGCTTAACCGGGTTGAGTTGTATTGCAGAGTTCGAGACCCGAGTTACAGGTATTGAGTTCCCGGAGGGTACTGAGGCCTGGTCGTCATGTTTAAGATCCCTCACTGCAGATAAAGTGGAATGGGCTTATGGATGGCTTCCTCCTACTGAAGCTGTATATACATCAGCAGAGGTCCCTTATATTCTTTTGATGGGTATTCGAAGCATTCAGCCTTATGCTCCTTACCGCGTTTTGCGACAATTTGGAAGATTCCAGACGATGCACAACGATGAAGACCTGAGTGGGCAAGTCATTGAGTTGGGCCCAAAGGCTGCATTCCCTGAAGGCCGAATCCGAAAGATATGGAATGAGTGCAGGTACCTTGAGCCCAAAACTATAGTACAGGACCGGGCCAGAGGTGAGGTAGATCCCAAATACTTGGTTTGGTTCGGTAAAAGGTTTCAAATCCCCGAGAGACCCGCCAAAAGGCCACATGTGCAACAATAACAAGCGAGGCTCAGGTACAGTGGGATTGGTTGGCTAAAGAAAAGGAGTACAGAGCTCGAATTGGAGCATTGGAAAAAACAGGTTCAGGAGCTTCGGTTCGAAAACAGCTTGCAAGCCGCAGCTGATGAAGGTGATAAAAAGCAATTGGCCCAGGAGAACGAAGCTCTCAAGGCCCAAATTCAACAACTGAAATTAGATGCAAGGAATCGAGAAAGAAGTCTATCCGACGAGAGATTGATAAGAGGGTTAAAGAAACAAGTCCTGGACTGTCAAGAAGAATTGGAAAAATCCGAGGGAAGCATGGCAAAACTCCGGGCTCAATGGGCAAAGAAGACCGAGGAAAGGGCCCAGTTTGTACAGCAAATGAAGAAAAACTATGAGGGAACCATCGCTAACATGAAAAGGAAAATGAACATTCTCGAAGAAAAGGCAGCCGTCGGAGAAAGAGCTACAGGCCGAGAGGGAACAATGCTATGANATTAAGAGGGTTTTCCCTTTTGTTTGAATTCGGACTTGAGTTTGAGGCCCGAGTTCATAAATGCGAATTAATTAGGGCCCTTTTAGAGACAATGCTGTAATAAAAAATCATAGTTTCTTTTAGGATGGTCTCTAACCAAAATATGAGACGAGCCTCGCCGCACCAAACATATAAATCACGGGGCCCTCATTAAATGCTTTATAAAATCTTAGAGAATCGGGACATGCCATTTAGCGAATTTTCATGGCGTCCCACGAAGTTAATAAGACGCTAACTACTTTAGGCACGCTTTTGATGATATTATTTTCCTAAATTCGGGAGTGCATTTCATGCAACCCAAATCTAAATCCCAAAACGTTGAATAAGAGGTGTTGAGGATCCGGGTGCATTTCATGCAACGTGATCCAAAAACACGCTCTTAAACGGCGTTCACTTCCGTAAAAAGTAAATAAAAGCGGTAAATAATTTATAAAATTGCACTATAGGTTTGAATATGTATAAAATCAGAATTTTAGCCATTTATAATAATTTAAGCAACCGTGCTAGAACCACGGGATCCGGGGGTGCCTAACACCTTCCCTCGGGTCAACAGAATTCCTTATTCAGAATTTCTGGTTCGCAGGCTCCAATTGGGAAGTCGAATTTTTCCTCGATTTGGGATTTAAATCAAACCGGTGACTTGGGACACCAAAAGCTAATCCTATCCCAAGTGGCGACTCTAAGAAATAAATAAATAATCCCATTTTCGAATAATGTCACTTTAAATGGAAAAACTCCCTTATACATTGATCCTTCGGGGTAGTGTGTAAAAAGGAGGTGTGACAACGAAATGGGATCGTGTGGCACGCTGACCACTTATATAGATTATGAGATCTGATGTAGTTTCGTGTTTACTTCTGATAAGTTGTTTTCATCTGTATTTTCCCTAAGCATGTCCCCTTCCCGCCTTAATTGGTATTTTCTGTTGTTATTTCGTTGAACTTGTATATACATATATATCTGCACAGATTGTTTTTGGTAGGTCCTGTCTAGCCTCGTCACTACTTCGCCGGGGTTAGGCCAGGCACTTACCAGCACACGGGGTCGGTTGTGCTGATGCTACACTCTGTGCATCTTTTTGCACAGATCCAGGAGCAGCCTTGGGGCCTCAGCAGTAGGATTTGATCGGGAGCTGACTTCAGTCCAGGGATTTTCGAGGTAGCCTAGCTGACGTCCGCAGGCCGGAGTCCCTTCTAAGTTATTAGTTTGTTTTCCTTGTACCGAGACAAACATTGATGCACTTCTATTCAGACTTGTTTTTAGTACTCTTTAGTAGTTCATGAGTTAGTGACACCGGATCTGGGTAGAGTTGTAATTAAACTTCCGCCTTTGGTTTTTCAGTTATCTATGTTTTTAAGACTTCCGTTTTATGTCATTATGTTTGATTTTATGAAATGGTTGATAATTGTTGCGAAAAGGTAGATTAAATTGGCTTGCCTAGCTCCCATCAGTAGGTGCCATCACGACTCCCGAGGGTGGAAAATCCGGGTCATGACAAGTTGGTATCAGAGCACTAGGTTACATAGGTCTCACAACTCACGGACAAACTCGGTAGAGTCTGAGGAATCGGTACGGAGACGTCTGTATTTATTCCCAAGAGGCTACAGAGTTAGGAAAACTTCACTTTTGTTCCTTCTTGTCGTGCGATTCTGTTTCTCAAATACTGGTTGTCTTTCTACTCTGTTCTTTCGCAGATGGCGAGAACACGTGCATCCTCTTCTACCGCGCAAGATCCCGAGCCCCCAGCGGCAGCTCCTACGAGGGGCAGAGGGCGAGGCCGAGGCCGTGCCAGAGGCGGAGGCCAGGGCAGAGCTCAGCCCCAAGCAGCAGTCCCAGAGGTGGAGCCCCATGTTGATTATGATGAGGGGGTTCCAGCCCCAGCAGCTCCGGTGGGCCCAGCTCAGGTCCCAGAGGGGTTGATCGCCACCCTAGTTCTTCAGGATGCTTTGGTCAGGTTGGTAGGCTTTATGGAGAGCGTCTCTCGAGCGGGTTTGCTCCTAGTAGCACCAGCCACTTCTCAGGCTGGAGGAGGGGTTCAGACTCCTGCTACACGTACTCCGGAGCAGGTAGCTCCCCAGGCTCAGGTTCCAGTAGTTCAGCCAGCTGTGGCAGTTTAGCCGGGTATTGTCACTCAGACCGGCGATGGAGCGGCTATGTCCTCGGATGCTTTGTAGAGGCTTCATAGGTTCTCCAAGCTCTTCACCACCATATTCAGTGGTGCTTCTTCAGAGGACCCCCAGGATTTCTTGTATAGCTGCCATGAGGTTCTTCGGACTATGGGTATTGTGGAGACCAATGGGGTCGACTTCGCCACTTTTCGACTAGCAGGATCCACCAAGACTTGGTGGAGGAACTATTGTTTATCCAGACCACCAGGGTCGCCATCATTGACTTGGGACCAGTTTGCAGAGTTATTTTTGGAGTAGTTTCTCCCAGTTACTCAGTGAGATGCTCTTCGCAGGCAGTTTGAGCGCCTCCAGCAGGGCTCTATGACAGTTACTGAGTATGAGACTCGGTTCATTGATCTAGCACGCCATGCTATTGTTATACTCCCCACCGAGAGAGAGAGGGTGCGGAGGTTTATTGATGGGTTGATCCAGCCGATCCGTCTCCAGATGGCTATGGGAGCCGGTAGTGAGATTTCTTTTCAGGAGGCGGCCAATGCGGCCCGTAGAGTTGAGATGGCTCTTGCACGGGGAGGTGGTCATGGGTTAGATAAGAGGCCCCGTCATGCAGGTAGATTCAGTGGTACCTCGTCTGGAGGTGGGGATTCTTATGGTAGAGGCCATCCTCCGAGGCCCTTTCAGTCAGCCCTACAGGTCTCACATGGTACTTCAGGTGGTCGTGGCTCTCAGTCGCAGTCTTCTGATCAGCAGCTTTTCAGTTCGTCATCAGCACCCATCAGCGCACCACCACACCGCTACTCTCAGCAGCCGAGGGCTTGTTACACGTGTGGCGACACGAGGCACATTGCTAGGTTTTGCCCTCGAGCTTCGGACAGCTCTCAGCAGCAGGGCCCTTGCCCTATGATTCAGGCATCAGGTGATCCGCAGGCCGCCCAGCCAGCTAGAGGCGGGGGTAGAGGCCATAGAGGTGGAGGTAGGGACCATAGAGGTGGAGCTCAGACCGCCAGAGGTAGAGGCCAGCCAGCAGCCGATTGTCCCAGAGATATGGTTTAGGGAGGTGGGGCCCAGCCCCGATGTTATGCTCTTCCAGCCAGGCCAGAGGCTGAGTCTTCAGATGCAGTCATTACAGGTACTATTCTGGTCTGTGATAGGGATGCTTCAGTGCTATTTGACCCTGGGTCTACGTATTCATATGTGTCGTCCTATTTTGCACCCTACCTGGTTATGCCTAGTGATGCTTTGGGTATTCCTGTTTATGTATCTACACCGGTGGGGGATTCTATAGTGGTCGACCGAGTTCATCGTTCCTGTGTGGTAGTGCTTGAGGGTCTTGAGACCCGTGTTGATATATTGCTCTTAAACATGGTAGATTTCGATGTTATATTAGGGATGGATTGGTTGTCCCCATATCATGCTATCTTGGATTGTCACGCCAAGACCGTGACCTTAGCTTTGCCAGATTTTCCCCGATTGGAGTGGAGAGGGGCCCCAGGTCATGCCACTCGCAGTGTCATCTCATATGTGAAGGCTCGACGCCTGGTCGAGAAGGGGTGTTTAGCTTATCTGGCGTATGTTCTCGATTCCAGCACAGAGGTTCCTTCTATTGATTTTGTTCCTATTGTTAAAGAGTTCCCCGAGGTTTTCCCCTCAGACCTGCCGGGTATGCCGCCCGACAGGGATATTGATTTCTGTATTGATCTGGCTCCGGGCACCCAGCCCATTTCCATTCTGCCGTATCGCATTGCCCCGCCAGAGCTGAAAGAGTTAAAGGATCAGTTGCAGGACTTGTTGGAGAAGGGTTTCATTAGACCCAGTATTTCTCCTTGGGGTGCGCCGGTGTTATTTGTGAAGAAAAAGGATGGTTCGATGAGGATGTGCATTGATTACCGGCAATTGAACAAAGTGACGATTAAGAACAAGTATCCACTGCCGAGGATTGATGATTTGTTCGACCAGCTTCAGGGTGCAAAGGTGTTTTCAAAGATAGACTTGAGATATGGCTACCACCAGCTGAGGATTAGGGCATCCGATGTCCCTAAGACAGCATTCCGCACTCGGTACGGGCATTATGAGTTCCTGGTCATGTCGTTTGTGTTGACCAATGCCCCAGAAGCATTCATGGAGTTGATGAACCGAGTGTTCAGGCCATATTTGGACATGTTCGTGATAGTCTTTATTGATGATATTTTGGTGTACTCCCGCAGCCAGGAGGAGCACGAGCAGCACCTTAGGGTGGTTCTTCAGACTCTGAGGGATAGTCAGTTATATGCCAAGTTCTCCAAGTGTGAGTTCTGGTTGAGTTCGGTTGCATTTCTGGGTCACGTTGGATCAGCAGAGGGTATTCAGATGAACCCGAAGAAGATAGAGGCGGTCAAGATCGACCAGTATCAGCTACAGAGATTCGGAGTTTCTTGGGGTTAGCAAGCTACTATCGTCGGTTCGTGGAGGGGTTTTCATCTATTGCAGCCCCGATGACCAGATTGACCCAGAAGGGTGTCCAGTTCAGATGGTCAGATGAGTGTGAGGCGAGCTTTAAGAAGCTCAAGTCAGCTCTGACTACGGCACCGGTATTAGTTTTGCCCACAGGTTCAGGGCCTTATACAGTCTATTGTGATGCTTCCCGTATTGGGCTTGGTGCAGTATTGATGCAGGATGGCAAAGTCATTGCCTATGCTTCGAGGCAGTTGAAGATCCACGAGAAGAATTATCCGATTCATGATCTAGAGTTGGCAGCCATAGTTCATGCTTTGAAGATTTGGAGGCATTACCTATATGGTGTGACGTGTGAGGTGTACACCGATCACAAGAGTCTTCAGTACTTGTTCAAGCAAAAGGAGTTGAATTTGAGGCAGAGGAGGTGGTTGGAGTTGCTGAAAGATTATGATATTACTATCTTATACCACCCGGGGAAGGCCAATGTGGTGGCCGATGCATTGAGTAGGAAGTCCGCCAGCATGGGTAGTCTGGCTTATATCCGGCCAGCCAGAGGCCGCTTGCTTTGGATGTTCAGGCTTTGGCCAATCGATTTGTGAGGTTGGATATCTCAGAGCCTAGCCGACTGTTAGCTTGCACGGCTTCTCGTTCTTCATTATTGGAGCGAATCCGTGATCGGCAGTTTGATGATCCCCATTTGTGTGTCCTAAGAGACACCGCGCGGCGTGGAGGTGCCACGAAGGCGACCTTAGATGATGATGGTGTTTTGAGATTGCAGGGGCAAGTTTGTGTGCCCAATGTCGATGGGATTCGAGAGTTGATCTTAGCGGAGGCCCATAGTTCTCAGTATTCTATTCACCCGGGCGCCGCGAAGATGTATCAGGACTTGCGGCAACTTATTGGTGGCGTAGGATGAAGAAAGATATTGTTGCATATGTGGCTCGGTGTTTGAACTGTCAGCAGGTTAAGTATGAGCATCAGAGGCCTGGTGGTTTGTTTCAGAGGATTGAGCTTCCCGAGTGGAAGTGGGAGAGGATTACCATGGATTTCGTTACTGGACTTCCGTTGACTCGGAAGAAGTTCGACTCGATATGGGTTATTGTTGATAGGCTGACCAAGTCAGCACATTTCATCCCTGTGGCAGTCTCTTATTCATCCGAGAGGTTAGCTGAGATCTACATCAGAGAGATTGTTCGCCTTCATGGGGAGCCGGTATCTATCATTTCGGACCGGGGTACGCAGTTTACCTCACGCTTCTGGCGAGCAGTTCAGCGAGAGTTGGGCACCCAGGTTGAGTTGAGCACAGCATTCCATCCTTAGACGGACGGACAGTCCGAGCGGACTATTCAGATATTGGAGGATATGCTCCGAGCTTGTGTTATAGACTTTGGAGGTTCGTGGGATCAGTTCTTGCCTTTAGCGGAGTTTGCCTGCAACAACAGCTACCAGTCCAGCATTCGGATGGCTCCTTATGAGGCATTGTATGGAAGGCGATGTCGGTCTCCTTTTGGGTGGTTTGAGCCGGGAGAGGCTCGGTTATTGGGTACACAGTTGGTTCAGGAGGCCTTAGATAAGGTCAAGATCATTAAGGAGAGGCTTCGTTCAGCTCAGTCTAGGCAGAAGAGTTATGCAGACCGTAAGGTTCGAGATGTAGCTTTCATGGTTGGTGAGCGGGTATTGCTCCGAGTGTCGCCTATGAAGGGCGTGATGAGATTTGGGAAGAAGGGCAAGCTTAGACCTAGGTACATTAGGCCGTTTGACATTCTTGATCGAGTGGGAGAGGTGGCTTATAGACTTGCTTTGCCGCCCAGCTTATCAGTCGTGCATCCAGTTATCCATGTATCCACGCTTCGGAGGTATCACGGCGAACCTACCCACATGTTAGATTTCAATACTGTCCAGTTGGACAAGGAATTATCCTATGAGGGGGAGCCGGTAGCTATTCTGGACCGGCAGGTTCGTCTGTTGAGATCCAAGAGGTTTCCTTCTGTTCGTGTTCAGTGGAGAGGTCAGCCTCCTGAGGCATCGACCTGGGAGTCCGAGTCTGATATGTGGAGCCGTTATTCCCATCTTTTCCCCGACTCAGGTACTCCTTTCTTTTGTCCGTTCGAGGACGAACGGTTGTTTTAGAGGTGGAAAATGTGACGACCCAAAGGGGTCATCACCTGTATTCCTACTCCCTCTGTACTTCTGAGGCCCTGGAAACCTCATTTGGGGTTGCCTCGAGTTGTGTGCGCAGTCCGGGCGCGTAGCCGAAAAGTTTAAATATGAAATTTGTGAGAAAATTTGTTAAATCTTGTTATTTAAATCGATTAAGTTTGACTTTGGTCAATGTTTTGGGAAAACGGACCCGGACCCGTGATTTGACGGTCCCGGAGGGTCCGTAGAAAAATATGGGACTCGGGCATATGCCCGGAGTCGAATTCCGAGGTCTAGAGCCCGAGAAATGAATTTTTCTGTGAAATTATTTTTCTGAAATTATTAAGGAAATTGGAGATGAAAACTGATTAAAAGACTGTGGTATCGGGCTCGTATTTTGGTTCCGACGCCCGGTACGAGTCTCATATATGGTTTAAGCAATTGCTGTAAAGTTTGGTTGAATTTGGACGTCGTTTGACTTGTTTTGAACTTAAAGCTCTAAACTTGAGGTTTTATGAAAATTTGGAAGGAAATCATGGGTCTTGAGGCCTAATTTGATGTTAATGATGTTGTTTTGGCGATTTGATCGCACGGATGAGTCTGTAGGGTGTTTTTGGAGTGATGTGTATGTTTGGTTTGGAGCCCCGAGGGCTCGGGTCAGTTTTGAGTAGGTCCCGGGAGGTCTTAGACTTAGAAATATCAGATGGTTGCAGGTTCAGGGAGTTGCAGGCCCCCAGCACGCCCGCAGTCGATTCTGCGCGGTCCGCGCTGGAAGCCGCGCGGCCGCGGTGCATTCTTGCGCGGTCCGCGTGGCTAGGTTCAGAGAGGGGTTTTGTCCAATTCCCCAGCGCGACCGCGCACCAAAATAGTGCGGTTGCGCTGGGTGGGTTCAGAGAGGGTAGATTTCCAGCTTCTCAGCGCGGTCGCGGTGCACTTTTGCGCGGTCCGCGCTGAGCCTTTCAGAGGGGTATATAAGGTCGGGATTTTCAGTTATTTTTCACTTTTTCAAAACCCAAAACACAAGAGGCGATTTTCATTGGTAAGTGAATTCTAACTCATTTTCTTTACTCCTTAACATCTTTAAACATAACTTCAACTTCAAAACAAAGATTTTAATGGGGAAATTGGGAATTTAGGGTAGAGCCTAGGTTTTCTAAAATTGGGGGTTTTGGACCTCAATTCGAGGTCCGATTCCAAAATAACTTACATATTTGAGTTCATGGGGGAACGGGTAATCAGGTTTTGGTTCGAACCTCGGGTTTTGACCACGTCGGCCCGGGGGCGTTTTGGGAATTTTTGAGTAAAACTTTGGGAAATTCATTTTCATGCATTTAAATTGATTCGATTAGCATTTGTTGATACATTCAAGTAATTTGTGACTAGATTCGAGCGGTTTGGGGGTGAATTCGAAGGGTAAAGCTATACTAGAGGCTTGAGTTGAGTTTGGAGCATTTGAGGTAAGTGTTTGATTTAATTTTGGCTCGAGGGAATAGGATTAGAGTATTATTTGCTAATTGCTAAATGTTGAGTACGGTGTATAGGCATGGTGACGAGTATCTATACACCGATGTCTAGCATGACCGTGGGTCTTTATTTGTGCTTAATTGGGATTCTGCAGTGACTCTTCCTTGTTAATTGATGGTTTCTATATGATATGAAGAGAATGAGAAGGAAATATGATGTGTAAACTCTTTGGAGCGTTGGCTCGATTTTTGACTCGATTTAAAAGTAAGAAATGAACGTAAGAGAAAGAAATGTGATTATTCCCTTGCCGGGACGTGTAAGTTATTGTTGTTGCTCCCTTGCCGGGATTTAACTGCTTAGTCGTATTCTCCCTTGCCGGGAAACCACTTATATATTATGAAATGGGATCGTGTGGCACGCCGACCACTTATATATTAAGAAATGGGATCGTGTGGCACGCCGACCACTTATATATTATGAAATGGGATCGTGTGGCACGCCGACCACTTATTTATTATGAAATGGGATCGTGTGGCACGCCGAACACATATATATTATGAAATGGGATCGTGTGGCACGCCGACCACTTATATATTACAAAATAGGATCGTGTGGCACACCGACCACTTATATAGATTATGAGATCTGATGTAGTTTCGTGTTTACTTCTGATAAGTTGTTTTCATCTGTATTTTCCCTAAGCATGTCCCCTTCCCGCCTTAATTGGTATTTTCTGTTGTTATTTCGTTGCACTTGTATATACATATATATTTGCACAGGTTGTTTTTGGTAGGTCATGTCTAGCCTCGTCACTACTTTGCCGGGGTTAGGCCAGGCACTTACCAGCACATGGGGTCGGTTGTGCTGATGCTACACTCTGTGCATCTTTTTGCACAGATCCAGGAGCAGCTTTGGGGCCTCAGCACTAGGATTTGATCGGGAGCTGACTTCAGTCCAGGGACTTTCGAGGTAGCCTAGCTGACGTCCGCAGGCCGGAGTCCCTTCTAAGTTATTAGTTTGTTTTCCTTGTACCGAGACAAACATTGATGCACTTCTATTCAGACTTGTTTTTAGTACTCTTTAGTAGTTCGTGAGTTAGTGACACCGGATCTGGTTAGAGTTGTAATTAAACTTCCGCCTTTGGTTTTTCAGTTATCTATGTTTTTAAGACTTCCGCTTTATGTCATTATGTTTGATTTTATGAAATGGTTGGTAATTGTTGCGAAAAGGTAGATTAAATTGGCTTGCCTAGCTCCCATCAGTAGGCGCCATCACGACTCCCGAGGGTGGGAAATCCGGGTCGTGACATTATAGGTGTGCCAATTATAATATATGTGATTATAAGTATCTTATTATATGAGATAATAATATGTTATGTGTTGTATCTAACCTTACATACTTTGTAATTTGGTGCATGGTCTTATTAAAGACTTTATTAACAAAATTTTGATTGTAAGTGTGACGACACGGCCAGTCGTCTCATGAGTTACCGCTCCGTTTCCCCCATTTCTGTTTCTTTATGTTTTGTTTATCCATGTTTTGAGGTATCGGGTTGGTCGGATTGAATTCGGATTGGTTTTGGTGAAGTTTGAGACACTTAGTCTCTTTTTAAGAAGGCTTAAGTTGGAAAAGTCAACCGGATGTTGACTTATATGTTAGAGGGCTCGGATGTGTGTGATCGAAATGGGTTTTGGAGGTTTGGAGAAGATTTAGGCTTGAATTGGCGAAGTTGATATTTTGGCGATTTCCGGTTGGTAGGCGAGATTTTGATATAGGGGTCGGAATAGAACTCCGAGAGTTGCAGTAGCTTGGTTGTGTCATTTGGGATGTGTGTGCAAAATTTCAGGTTATTCGGACGTGGTTTGGTTAGGTTTTTGATCAAAAGCAGAAAACGGAAGTTTTTAGAAACTTAGGCTTGAATCCGAGGTGTTTTGGTTGATTTGATTTTGTTTGAAGTGTTTTGATGATTGGAACAAGTTCGAATAAGGTATTAGGTTATGTTTGTGCTTTTGGTTGAAGTCCCGGGGGCCTCGGGGTGATTTCGGACGGTTAACGGAGAGTTTGAGGTGTTATTGCAACTGCTGAGATTGCTGTTTCTGGTGTTTTTGCACCTGCGGTTTGGGGACCGCAGGTGCGGCGCCGCATATGCAATAGAGGGGGGCCGCAGAAACGGCCAGAGGTATGTTTGGCTGGGACCGCAGAAGCGGCTAGGGTAACCGCATCTGCGATGTCGCAGATGCGGGCGTGGAACCGCAGATGCGGATGGCTGGGGACTTAAGTGATTTCCGCAGAAGCGGAGGATTAACCGCAAATGCGGTACCGCAGAAGCGGTGGAATGGTCGCAGATGCGAAAATCCCTGGCCAGAAGGTATATATTGTTTTCTTCGCGAAATTTTGCTAAGTTCATCATTTTGAAGATGGGAAAAGAGGCTAAGGCATAGAATTTCAAAAGGAATCAAAGGATATCAGTTGGGTAAGTTCCCTAAGATTAATTACTTGGGTTTAAGACCATTTTTCCACTGTTTAATCATGGTTTTAGTGGGGATTAAGGAAGAAAATTGGGGATTAGGGCTTGAGTTTAAGAGGCCTTCAAATAGGGATTTGAGGGATCATTTGGACTCCGATTTCAGTGTTCTCGATATGTATAGACTCGTGGGAAGATAAAGAATCTATTGGAGTAAGAATTTCTTAATTTCGAGACGTGGACCCGGGGTCGGATTTTTGTAATTTCGGGATTTGTGCCCTTTATTGATTGTTTTCGCTTGGGCTTTGTTCCCTTAGCATATTTTGACGACCTTGTTCTAATTTTGGATAGATTCGACGCGCGTGGAGGCTAATTCGAGGGGCAAAGGCGTCGCGAGCTAGAGATTTAGTCGGTTCGAGGTGAGTAATGATTGTAAATGATGTTTTGATGGTTTGAAACCCCGGATTGCACATCGTAGTGCTATGTTGAGGTGAGGCACACGCTTGATGACGGGCGTGGGGTCGTGCACTATTGGGGAATGTGACTTGGTCCGTCCCGATTGATGATTTTTTTCGCGTATTTGATTAAAAACTATTTGCTATCATCATTATTTGGGCTGAATGCCATATTTGGGCCTAGTGCCAACTATTTGAACCCTTCGGGGCTTTTTATTTATATTTCCTCACTGTATTGACTTTATACTAAACTCAGTCTTGGTACTTTCCACTGTTTTCATACTCATCCATTTTTACTTAGTTTTTGAGAGTTAAATAATATTTTAAATGATGTTTGGTATCAGAAACACTGTTTTACTATTGCCCGAGGAGCTTGTGAGGATTTTTGACTGAATAAGGCCGAGGGCCTATGTTGTAAGGAAACACTGATACTGATTTGAGGCCGAGGGCCTGAGATATGTACGCCACGAGCTGACTTGATTGATATGAGGCTGAGGTCCTAGTTTGTGATGCCACGAGATGGCTTGTTATTGCGTTTGCGCCGTAAGGGGCCCCCCAGGAGTCTGCACACCCCTAGTGAGCGCAGGTACCCATTGTGATGTGAGATTGAGCCCGAGGGGCTGGTATTGTTTCTGAGATGTTGCCCGAGGGGCGGATTTGTGGATATTGTGCCCGAGGGGTGAACTTCTATTTGTTTACCTTATCTTAATTGCCTGTCAGTTACCTGTTTAATTGTTGAGAAAGGATTTTACTTAACTCTTCACTGATTTACTGTTTTAAAATGGTTTACTGCTTCATTATAGTATGCCTTGTGCCTTACGTGTTTTCTTACTTTCAGTCTTTATTTACATTTGTTACTCGCTGAGTTGGAGTATTCACTTTACTCCCTGCACCCCGTGTGCAGATTCAGGCATAGCTGGTTCCGCTCCCGAGTGCTGATCTTTCCAGCTTCAGACGGACATTCGGAGTACACGAGGTAGCCGCCTGGCGTCAGTAGTTTCCGTGTTTCTCCTCCTTTATCATTTCTATTATGTTTCAGACAGATGTACTGGTTTACAAACTTAGCAGACTTGTATTATGACTTATAGATGCTCATGACTTGTAACACCCCGGTTAGGGCTGTGTTGGGTTGTATTTCCGCACTTTATTGATATTATCCGCTACTTAATATTATTAAATCATGTTTTAGACTGCTTTGTGTTGTTTAACTGTGTAAAAAAAAAAGGTAAAATGGGTTTAATTGGCTGGCCTTGTCTTCACGAGAGGCGCCATCACGACCGGGTCCGGGAATAAGGTCGTGACAAGTTGGTATCAGAGCCTAGGTTACATAGGTCTCACGAGTCATGAGCAGGTTTAGTAGAGTCTCGCGGATCGGTACGGAGACGTCTGTATTTATCCTCGAGAGGCTGCAGTACCTTTAGGAAAGCTTCACATTCTTGAACTTCTTATCGTGCGAATTCGTTGATCCAAGTACTAAACTTCTGTTGTTCTATTCTCTCACAGATGGTGAGGACGCGCGCTACCGGATAGGGTGGACGACCACCAGTACCACCAGACGGGGCCACTAGAGGCCGAGGACGCGGCCGTGGCCGTGGTAGAGGCAGAGCAGCGAGGGCAGCACCTGCAGATCCACCAGCTGCCCCAGTTCAGGACCAGGTCCCAGCTATGGACCCTCCAGCAGCACCAGCTCAGGCACCAGCTATGCCTATTGTGATTCCGGGTCTTCAGGAGGCCTTGGCTCAGATATTATCAGTTTGCACTGGCCTAGCTCAGGAGGTTTCAGCCACTACAGCTGCAGCTACTTCTCAGGCCGGGAGAGGCAGTCAGACTCCCGCCGCCGGCACACCTGAGCAGGTCGTGCAGGGACTTCAGACACCGGGGGCACACCCAGCTCAGCCGGTTGCCACTGCTCAGGACTATGTAGTTCCTATCATGCCAGAGGATGAGCAGCATAGGTTGGAGAGATTTGGTAGACTTCAGCCTCCGACCTTCAGTGGGGCAGAGGGCGAGGATGCCTAGGGCTTTTTGGACAAGTGTTAGAGGATGCTTCGTACAGGCGGTATTCTGGAGACCAGCGGGATCGCTTTCACTACCTATCAGTTTTCAGGACCTGCTTTTGCTTGGTGGGAGGATTTAGAGAGGCGTAGGCCTGTTGGTGTAGCACCCCTTTCCTAGCAGCAGTTCTCCGTTCTCTTTCTGGAGAAGTATGTGCCGCAGTCTCGCAAAGAGGAGCAGCGCAGGCAGTTTGAGTGGTTGCGTCAGGGGGAGATGACCGTGTCACAATATGAGTTGAGGTTCTCCGAGTTGGCTCGTCATGCCATCTGGTTAGTCCCGACAGATAGAGGGAGGATCAGGAGGTTTGTTGATGGTCTTACTTATCAGCTCTGTATCCTTATGACTAGGGAGAGGGTGACTGGTGTTACATTCGAGGAGGTTATGGATATTGCCCGGGAGATTGAGTCTGTTCGTCGCCAGCAGAGAGAGGAGAGGGAGGCCAAGAGGCCTCGAGGATCTGGTAGCTACAGTGGTGCTCCTTCGAGGGACCAGTTTCAGCACGACAGAGGCCGACAGTTCCGACATGGTCAGTCTGATCGCCCAGGTTATCGTGGGGCGTCATTGGGTCATGGTTCCCACAGTTCACACCAGGGCCATTCTTCACTTAGTGACCTTCCAGCTCAGAGCTCATCCCGTGCTCCATTTGTTCAGGGCTCTTCTATGCCGAGTGCATCTGCTAGTCACTCTAGTGCGAAGAGTGCCCATCAGTTCCCTTCTCCAGCACCTGGGAATTGTTACGAGTGTTTAGAGATGGGGCACATGTGGAGGCAGTGTCCCCATCGTGTTGCTAGTTCATCCCAGTAGAGGGGCCAGTCATCAGCCTCAGCGCCAGTTGCTCCACCACCACCCGCCCAGCCAGCTAGGGGTGGGGGTCAGTCAGCCAGGGGTCCCCAGAGGGGGAGGTCGATCAGGGGGCGGTCAGGCCCGTTTCTATGCTCTTCCAGGCAGACCCGATGCTATCGCTTCAGATGCTGTTATTATAGGTATTGTTTCAGTCTTCCACAGAGATGCCTCTGTATTATTTGATCCCAGTTCCACCTATTCTTATGTGTCATCATACTTTGCTCGTTATTTGGGTACGCCCCGGGAGTTTCTTGCTTTACTTTTTCATGTATCTACCCCGGTGGGCGATACTATTGTTGTAGACCGTGTGTACCGGTCGTGTATGGTGACTATTGGGGGTCTGGAGACCCGAGTGGATCTTTTATTATTGAGTATGGTGGATTTCGATGTTATCCTGGGCATGGATTGGCTATCTCCGTGCCGCGCTATTCTGGACTGTCATGCTAAGACAGTCACATTGGCTATACTGGGTGTGCCACGGATCGAGTGGCGAGGTGTGACTGATTATGTTCCTATTAGAGTAATCTCATTCTTGAAGGCCCAGCGTATGGTTGGGAAGGGTTGTCTTTCGTATCTTGCCTTTGTGAGGGATGTCGGAGCTGAGGCTCCCAGTATTGATTTTGTCCCAGTTGTGAGGGATTTCCCTGATGTATTTCTTGCAGACCTGCGAGTATGCCAAGGATATTGATTTTGGTATTGACCTGGTGTCGGGCACTCAGCCCATTTCTATTCTGTCGTATCGTATGGCACCAGCGGAGTTGAAGGAGTTGAATGGAGCAGCTTCAGGAACTCCTTGACAAGGGGTTCATCCGGCCTAGTATGTCGCCTTGGGGCGTGCCGGTTCTGTTTGTGAAGAAGAAGGATGGCACTATGAGGATGTGCATTGATTATAGGCAATTGAACAAGGTAACAATTAAGAACAAGTATCCTTTTCCTCGTATTGATGATTTATTCGACCAGCTTCAGGGAGCGAGGGTGTCCTCCAAGATTGATCTCCGTTCGGGTTATCACCGGTTGAAGATCAGGGATTCGGATATTCTTAAGACGGCCTTCAGGACCAGAAATGGTCACTATGAGTTCCTGATTATGTCTTATGGGCTGACCAATGCCCCAGCAGCGTTCATGCATTTGATGAACAGCGTGTTCCGCCCTTATCTTGACTCATTTGTCATAGTTTTCATTGATGATATTCTGGTATATTCGTGCAGTCAGGAGGAGCACGCGGAGCATTTGAGGGTTGTGTTGCAGAGATTGAGGGAGGAGAAACTTTACGCAAAATTTTCCAAGTGTGAGTTTTGGCTCAGTTTAGTGGCATTCTTCTGACACGTGGTTTCCAGTGAGGGTATTCAGGTTGATCCAAAGAAGATAGAGGCAGTTCAGAGTTGGCCCAGACCGTCCTCAGCCACAGAGATTCGCAGCTTTCTTGGTTTGGCAGGCTATTATCGCCGGTTTGTTCAGGGATTCTCATCTATCGCATCGCCCTTGACCAAGTTGACTCGGAAGGGTGTTTCATTCGTATGGTCGGACGAGTGTGAGGAGAGCTTTCAGAAGCTCAAGACAGCCTTGACCAAGCTCCAGTATTGGTTTTACCATCAGTTTCAGGTTCATATACCGTGTATTGTGATGCTTCGAGAGTAGGGATTGGTTGTGTGTTGATGTAGGAGGGTAGAGTTATTGCTTATGCTTCTCGTCAGTTGAAGCCCCATGAGAAGAACTACCCTGTTCATAATTTGGAGTTGGCTGCCATAGTTCACGCGTTAAAGATTTGGAGGCATCACTTGTATGGCGTATCTTGTGAGGTATTCACTGATCATCGCAGTCTTCAGCATTTGTTCAAGCAAAAGGATCTTAATTTGAGGCAGCGGAGATGGTTGGAGTTGCTTAAAGATTATGACATCACTATATTGTACCATCCTGGAAAGGCCAATGTAGCGGCCGATGCTCTGAGCCGAAAGGCAGTGAGTATGGGGAGTTTGGCATATATTCCAGTTTGGGAGAGACCTCTTGCGGTTGATGTTCAGGCTTTGGCCAATCGGTTCATGAGGTTGGATATTTCGGAGCCCAATCGGGTATTGGCTTGTGTGATTTCTCGGTCCTCCCTATATGAGCGCATCAGAGAGCGCCAGTATGATGATCCACACTTGCTTGTCCTTAGGGACAGAGTTCAGCATGATGATGCCAGAGATGTGACTATTGGAGATGATGGGGTATTGAGGATGCAGGGCCGAATTTGTGTGCCCAATGTAGATGGGCTTCGGGAGTTGATTCTGAAGGAGGCCCATAGCTCGCGGTATACTATCCATCCAGGAGCCGCGAAGAAGTATCAGGATCTGAGACAGCATTACTGGTGGAGGAGAATGATGAAAGATATTGTGGGATTTGTAGCTCGGTGTCTCAATTGTCAACAGGTGAAATATGAGCATCAGAGACCGGGTGGCTTGCTTCAGCGGATGGATATTCCAGAGTGGTAGTGGGAGAGGATCACTATGGACTTTGTAGTTCGGCTCCCACGGACTTTGAAGAAGTTCGATGCTATTTGGGTGATTGTGGATCGGCTGACCAAGTCCGCGCACTTCATTCCTATCTATACTACTTATTCTTCCGAGCGGTTGGCAGAGATATATATCCGGGAGATTGTTCGGCTGCATGGTGTCCCAGTTTCCATCATTTCAGATCGGGGAACTCAGTTTACTTCCCAGTTTTGGAAGTCTGTCCAGCGGGAGTTGGGTACCCAGGTGGAGTTTAGCACAGCTTTTCACCCTCAGACGGACGGGTAGTCCAAGCGCACTATTCAGATATTGGAGGATATGGTACGCGCTTGCGTTATTAATTTCGGAGGGTCGTGGGATCAGTTTCTACCACTTGCAAAGTTTGCTTATAACAACAACTACCAGTTGAGTATTCAGATGGCTCCATAAAAGGCTTTGTACGGGAGGCGGTGTAGATCTCCAATTGGTTGGTTCAGCTTGTCGAGTGTCGAGTGTCGAGTGTGCATTCGGTGTTCCATGTTTCTATGCTCCGCAAGTATATTGGAGATCCGTCTCATGTTCTGGATTTCAGCACGGTTCAGTTCGAGGGTGATTTGACTTATGATGTGGAGCCAGCATCTATTATGGAGCGTCAGGTTCGGAAGTTGAGATCAAAAGATATAGCTTCGGTGAAAGTGAAGTGGAGAGGTCAGCCCGTGAAGAAGGCTACCTGGGAGACCGAGCGGGAGATGCGGAGCAGATATCCTCACTTGTTTGAGGCTTCAAGTATGTTTCTTGACTCGTTCGAGGACGAACGTTTGTTTAAGTTGGGGAGGATGTGACGACCCGGTCAGTCGTCTCATGAGTTACCGCTCCTTTTCCCCCATTTCTGTTTCTTTATGTTTTATTTATCCGTGTTTTGAGGTATCAAGTTGGTCGGATTGAATTCAGATTGGTTTTGGTGAAGTTTGAGACACTTAGTCTCTTTTAAGAAGGCTTAAGTTGGAAAAGTCAACCGGATGTTGACTTATGTGTTAGAGGGCTCGGATGTGAGTTCCTATGGTTCGGTTAGCTTCGGGAGGTGATTTGGGACTTAGGAGTGTGATCGGAATGGATTTTGGAGGTTTGGAGAAGATTTAGGCTTGAATTGGCGAAGTTGATATTTTGGCGATCTCCGGTTGGTAGGCGAGATTTTGATATAGGGGTCGGAATGGAATTCCGAGAGTTGCGATAGCTTCGTTGTGTCATTTAGGATGTGTGTGCAAAATTTCAGGTTATTCAGACGTGGTTTGGTTAGATTTTTTATCAAAAGCGGAATTCGGAAGTTTTTAGAAAACTTAGGCTTGAATCCGAGGTGCTTTGGTTGATTTGATGTTGTTTGAAGTGTTTTGATGATTGGAACAAGTTCGAATAAGGTATTAGGTTATGTTTGTGCTTTTGGTTGAGGTCCCGGGGGCCTCGGGGTGATTTCGGGTGGTTAACGGAGAGTTTGAGGTGTTATTGCAGCTGCTGAGATTACTGCTTCTGGTGTTTTCGCACCTGCGGTTTAGGGACCGCAGGTGCGGCCCGCATATGCGAGAGAGGGGGGCTGCAGAAGCGGCCAGAGGTATGTTTGGCTGGGACCGCAGAAGCGGCTAGGGTAACCGCATCTGCGATGTCACAGATGCGGGCGTGGAACCGCAGATGCGGATGGCTAGGGACTTAAGTGATTTCCGCAGAAGCAGATGATTAACCGCAAATGCGGTACCGTAGAAGCGGTGCAATGGTCGCAGATACGAAAATCCCTGGCCAGAAGGTATATATTGTTTTCTTCGCGAAATTTTGCTAAGTTCATCATTTTGAAGACGGGAAAAGAGGCTAAGGCATAGAATTTCAAGAGGAATCAAAGGATATCAGTTGGGTAAGTTCCCTAGGCTTAATTAATTGGGTTTAAGACCATTTTTCCACTGTTTAATCATGGTTTTAGTGGGGATTAAGGAAGAAAATTGGGGACTAGGGCTTGAGTTTAAGAGGCCTTTAAATGGGGATTTGAGGGATCATTTGGACTCTGATTTCAGTGTTCTTGATATGTATAGACTCGTGGAAAGATAAGGAATCTATTGGTGTAAGAATTTCTGAATTTCGAGACGTGGGCCCGGGGTCGGGTTTTTGTAATTTCGGGATTTGTGCCCTTTATTGATTGTTTTCGCTTGGGCTTTGTTCCCTTAGCATATTTTGACATCTTCATTCTTATTTTGGATAGATTCGACGCGCGTGGAGGCCGATTCGAGGGGCAAGGGCGTCGCGAGCTAGAGATTTAGCCGGTTCGAGGTGAGTAATGATTGTAAATGATGTTCTGAGGGTTTGAAACCCCGGATTGCACATCGTAGTGCTATGTTGAGGTGAGGCACACGCTTGATGACGGGCGTGGGGTCGTGCACTATTGGGGATTGTGACTTGGTCCATTCCGATTGATGATTTTTTTGCGTATTTGATTAAAAACTATTTGCTATCATCATTATTTGGGTTGAATGCCATATTTGGGCCTAGTGCCAACTATTTGAACCCTTCGGGGCTTTTGATTGATATTTCCTCACTGTTTTGACTTTATACTTGAACTCAGTCATGGTATTTTCCACTGTTTTCATACTCAGCAATTTTTACTCAGTTTTGAGACTTAACTGATATTTTAAATGATGTTTGGGCTGAGAAACACTGTTTTACTATTGCCCGAGGAGCTTGTGAGGATTTTTGACTGAGTAAGGCCGATGGCCTATGTTGTGAGGAAACACTGATACTGATTTGAGGCCGAGGGCCTGAGATATGTACGCCAAGAGGTGGCTTGATTGATATGAGGCTGAGAGCCTAGTTTGTGATGCCACGAGATGGCTTGTTATTGCGCTTGGGCCGTAAGGGGTCCCTCTAGGGGTCTGCACACCCCTATGAGCGCGGGTACCCATTGTGATGTGAGATTGAGCCCGAGGGGCTGGTATTGTTTCTGAGATGTTGCCCGAGGGGCGGATTTGTGGATACTGTGCCCGAGGGGCGAACTTCTATTTGTTTACCTTATCTTAATTGCCTGTGAGTTACCTGTTTAATTGTTGAGAAAGGATTTTACTTAACTCTTCACTGATTTACTGTTTTTAAATGGTTTTACTGCTTCATTATAGTATGCCTTGTGCCTTACGTGTTTTCTTATTTCAGTCATTATTTATATTTGTTAGTCACTGAGTTGGAGTACTCACTTTACTCCCTGCACCCCGTGTGCAGATTCAGGCGTAGCTGGTTTCGCTCAGTGCTGATCCTTCCAGCTTCAGGCGGACATTCGGAGTACACGAGGTAGCTGCCTGGCGTCCGCAGTTTCCGTGTTTCTCCTCCTTTATCATTTCTATCATGTTTCAGACACATGTACTAGTTTACAGACTTAGCAGACTTGTATTATGACTTATAGATGCTCATGACTTGTAACACCCCGGTTAGGGCTGTGTTGGGTTGTATTTCCGCACTTTATTGATATTATCTGCTACTTAATATTATTAAATCATGTTTTAGACTGCTTTGTGTTGTTTAAATGTGTAAAAAAAGGTAAATTGGGTTTAATTGGCTGGCCTTGTCTTCACGAGAGGCGACATCACGACCGGGTCCGGGAATAGGGTCGTGACAGTAAGTACATAAAAAGACTAATTACTGGCCATCAAGCCCAAATATTAGTCGAAAACATCAAAAACACCCAACACTACATGCTGCTAAGATCTGAAGCTCTAACTAAATAGAATAGAAATTGAGTTTTTTCAGCCAACTGACAAGCTTTCACTTCCCCCTACAATATTTGCTTTATGATAGACCAAAAGTCATTCTTTATATTTTGGAATACCCTTAATTCCTCTTGCGCCAAACATAATACACCACAACAATCATAGCCATTTTAAATACTTCAACCCCATAAGATTTTTCTTTAACACACTCCTCATAAAACTAATTCCGACATCAAAATAATTATACTAAATATCTTGGACATCTAATCTAGACCATAGACATTCTACAAATTTCTCTTCATAAAGTTTCTATACATGGGATTTTCTTATCTTTACTCACGGTCTTAAAAAATAGGTGATCTAATAACTATAACTATTGGGGATACTCATAGCCACATTTTTCAATGCACCGTAAAACTTCATTCTTTAACTGTCAGTTTCATTTAGTTGTCTCGTCTCCAACAATCACATATCGTCTTAGTTACTTGTAAATCATATTTAGATAAGCATATTATTACTGAGGTTAAAAAAACATACACTCCTTAAGAATATTGTCTTTACTTGACAAAATTGTAGAGAAAATTACTCGGCATATTTATGATATACTTCATATATGTGCGTACAAAAAGTCTAGGAGAAGAACGGAAAGCATTTTGATTATTTGTTTAAGATTGGCTAGTTTTAACATAATTAACGAAAGATAGCGATTCGCTAAAAATGTATTAATGTAATAATAACTTCAAAGCAAAAAAAGTCAATTAACGAACCTACAAAATGAAATCCTCTAAGTGATTGGCATAAGGTTCATAATTTTAAAAGCCACAACACAACAAATTAATAAGATGTTGAATCAAATAATATGAGGCTATTAGATGAATATAATGCGTGACATGTTAGAAGATATTCTGCAGATGAAGAATGTTACTTCTACTTTATTTTATGCCCGTAATGTGTTTTCTCAAAGAAATCACGTAAGAAAGTCTCAAACGGATTATGCAAATAATAAAGGTGGTCCGACATAGCGAAGCATGTCGACATCTCAAAAAATTACCCTGCATATGCATAAAAAAGAATCATAATTTTCTAAAAATAAAAATACCACAGGCAACAACATTGGAACTAAATTACAGACAAAAGAATTTTAACATGAGTTAACTTGAATACACCGATAATTTAAAGAAGGTTTTATACTATTAGGTCATCCAAAAGATATCTATAGGTAACACTCTATAAAAGTGAGATTTTGTAACCTAATAAAAGTAACCTAATTATATGAAAAAATTTGAAATTTTATATAATACGCTGTATAACATTTTGTTTAATGATCCTTCAAAAGGTTCGAACTTGTGAGGTTCTTTTTAATCTTTAAAATCTATGTACTTAAAGAATTTATTTGATGTGAGAAGAATTAAGGTTGATTGATCTTCAACTTCGCTTTTTTCCTAATGATTAAACAACCCATGTAACGACCCGACCGGTCGTTTTGAGTTCTAGCGCTCCGTTCAGCAGCCTGAGGTCGTGAGCAGCTCCATTTCAAGTATTGTAACTTGTGCGCGTGGTCGGAATTGAATTTCGGGAAGTCCAGAGTTGATTTGGAAAGAGAATTCTCATTTCGGAAGCTTAAAGTTAAAGGAATGAACTAGGATTGGAATTTTGACTAAACAACCTCGGAATCGGGATCTGAAGGTTCCAGCAGGTTCGTATGATGATTTCGGACTTGCGCGTATGCCCGGATCGGGTTTTGGATAACCCGGGAGCATTTTGGCGCCTATTGTGGAAGTTAGCATTTTAGAAGAAATTTCATAAGTTTGGCTTGAAGTGTATTTCAGTGTTATCGATGTTCGTTGGGATTCCGAGTCTGTGAATAGCTCCGTGTGGTGATTCTGGAGTTAGGAGCGCGATCGGAAGTGAATTCGGAGGTCCGTAGGTCATTTTGGAGTCATTTGGCTAAAGATAGAAATTTGAAGGTTTTGAGAAGTTTGACCGGAAGTGGACTTTTTGATATTGGGGTCGGAATCCGATTCCGGAAGTTGCAGTAGGTCTGTAATATCGAAAATGACTTGTGTACAAAATTTGAGGTCGATCGGACGTGATTTGACAGGTCTAAACATCGGAAATAGAAGTTTGAAATTTTGAAGTTCATTAAGTTTGGATTGGAGGTCGATTCATGATTTTTAGCGTTGTTTGATGCGATTTGAGGCCTCGAGCAAGTCCGTAGCGTGTTTTGGGATTGGTTGGTATGTTTGGTTGGGGTCCCGGGGGCCTCGGGTGGATTTCGGGTGCCTAACGGATCGAATTTGGAGTTTGAAGAAGGGTTGGAGCTGCTGCTTCTGGTATTTCGGCTTCTGCGGGTTTGGGACCGCAGAAGCGGCCCCGCAGAAGCGAGGAAGAAGCCGCAGAAGCAGTTCAACGTGAAGCAGCCCAGGACCGCAGAAGCGGCCCTAGATCCGCAAAAGCGAAACAGCAGAAGCGGTGGGCCGTCCGCAGAAGCGAAAATTGGGCTGGAGCCAGTGTCCGCAGAAGCGGATCTATGTCCGCAAAAGCGAGACCGCGGAAGCGGAAATATTTCCGCAGGAGCGAAAATAGCTGGGGCAGAATGGTTGTTTTAAAGTCGGGATTTGGCCATTTCTCTCATATTCTACATGGCTTGGGCGATTTTTGGGAGAGCTTCAAGTGGGATTTTCGTCATCTATGTTAAGGTAAGTTACTCCTACTCATTTCCAAGTTAAATACAAGATTATATCATGGAATTAGACATGAAAATTATGGGAAAATTGGGATTTTTTGAAGAAAACCTAGAAACTTGATAAATTGGATTTTACCACGAATTTGAGCATGGAATTAGGAGTAAATTATATATTTGAGCTAGTGAAGCTATGGGTAGAGTATATCTTCGAGAAATTTCGAATTCCGGTCACGTGGGCCCGAGGGCGTTTTGGTCAACTTTTCGATCGGAGCTAGGAATTGCGATAAATTAGATTGTAACGAATATTTGAGCATATATTAATGGATTTGCGTAACCGTTGGCTAGTTTTTGAGCGTGGTGCATCAATTGGAGTCTTCGAAGGGCGTGGAATGCCGGTATGGATCTTCGGAGCGAGGTGAGTCTCCTTTCTAACCTTGTAAGAGGGAATTGTCCCCATAGGTAAAATAATTGATTATGTGCTCCTATTTGCGGGGGCTACGTACGCACGAGGTGACGAGAGTCCGTGTGTAGCTACTATTATGCCATTGTCCGGGTAGTTATGGCCCAAAAGCATGTTATACTTGGATTATTTATGAACCTATGACAGCTTGAATCACTTAACACCTTGGATTAGTAAATGAATTTAAAAAGAGATTAACCATCATTTTTCCTGAATTGTTATAAAGAGAAATTGTTTTATATGGATAAGTATTCCCGATAAGTTCTTAATTGACTGATTGAGCATGTATCTCTATGTGTACCTGCGTCGCATGCATGATTCGCGAGCAGGGTATGTGTTTATTTATGGAACGGGCCGAACGCCTCGGCAGATTAAATAGATGCATCTATAGGCACGCCGTCGACCCTCGGCAAGTGCACAGTTTATTTCTGTTGGATCGGGCCGTCGCCTCGGTGCGATTTGCGCATGTTATATTGTTGCTTGAGAATTTTGAATGTGAAATCTGCCCTTCGTAGCTTGATATAAATTTATAAGTTAATAAAGAGTAAACCTTGAAAATCCTTGATTATTTGTTGAAGGTAAATACCTGTTTTCTGGCTTCGTGAATTAGGACTGCTATATAAATCCATGATTTCCTCGCATTCTTAGTATATTGTCAATTGACCTCTAGTAAGTGTCGAAGTTGACCATCTCGTCTCTACTTCTTCGAGATTAGACGGGATACTCATTGAGTACACGTTGTCTACGTACTCATACTACACTTCTGTGCATTTTTGTTGCACAGGTATGTTTATCTCTAGCAGCCCATTGGGCGTAGCAGCACGGATGATTCGGGGACTAGGTGAGTTGCATTATTCGAGGCGGACCGCAGCTAGTACAGTCCCTTCCAGTAAATTGTATTTTCTTTCTGTCCACTGTATTCCGGACGGATGTTGTATTGTATTTTATTTCCTTATCAGTAGATGCTCATGCACTTGTGACACCGAGTTCCGGGGTGGTTTTTAAATACTTTTGTATTGATTTCTAGTATTTAGTTTGAATTGAAGCAGTTACCTTTTTACTTATGAAATTTAAAGGAAAATCTTGGTTTTCAAAATTATTAAAATTGGAGTTTAATTAAGTATTTGGTTGGCTTGCCTGACAGCGGTGTCCGGCGCCACCACGACCCTTAATGGATTTTGGGTCGTGACAACATGGTATCAGAGCACTAGGTTCCTAGGGTCTCACGAGTCATGAGCAAGTCTAGTAGAGTCTCGCAGATCGGTACAGAGACGTCTGTACTTATCCTCGGGAGGCTGCAGGACTGTTAGGAGTACTTCCCTTCTTGATTCCTTATCGTGCGATTTTTTCCCTGGAGGCGTATGCCTTTAATTCATTCCTACTCAATCTTACGCGATGCAAAGGGCTTGTTATAAATCGAGAATTGAAGAGTCATGATGGTACTACGGATGTGGTGCGGGATGTTTCTCCCGGTATAGTTGATCGGATTATTATCGTCGCTTTATGGAAGAATATTTTATTGCTTCAGCTCAGTAGCGGTACTTCTGAGGGCTTGAGGCTAGGCACAAGTTTCCATGATGCTTATGAATGACTGCTCCACGGTAGTGATATGACGGTAGGATGTTGCCCACGTGTCGGGGCAGTGAATGACTTGAAGGGAGGTTACTCAGTGCTTAATCAAGGGATTCAGTATTTTTCTCCCGGCAGGGGAAAGGCAAGCGGACTAAGGATGGTCAGATGTGGGCTGGTGGAAGTAATGAGACTTGGTATTTGCAAGCGTGGTGGAGCTTTCTCCTATGATGGGGTGTCGTTGTCCTAATTGAACGTATTAAGTGTGTCGGTGTTATAATCTTCTACAATTCGCCTTTGGGGCAAGATATTGCGAAATAGTATCGGAGATGCAACTGTCAGATATTGCAGGGTGCGGTGGTTCAGGATTGGATCAGTATTTCTAATGTTGGCGGTTCGAGAAGGATGACCTTCGGAAAGGTTTAAAGTTAGTAGCGATTTGTGGATTCATGTACTATGAAGATAGATTTTATTAAGGCAACAACCGAGCAGCAGAAGATGAGAAATGCGTGCGGGAAGTGTCAGGCGGAGTTTTAAACTTCTAAAAGGCCAGGTGTATGAAGCAAAGGTCAGGTAGCTGATTAAAGAAGTGAGTTTGCCCAAAGTGGGAGAGCGGCGGATGTTGTATATGGGCTTGGTGGTAGGATGGTTACGCACCTTAAGGAAAGACTGGAGTGATTTGGGGATTATAGTGGCTGGCGATTGAAGCCTACGGATCTAATTTGAAGTAGGGGGTTCTTGTGCGGCAGGAGACTTAATATAACGGAAAGGAGCCGCTTGAATGAAGAAGGATGCAGCATAGCTTGAATTGGAAGGATGTTGCCGCACATTTAAATGATGTCCACGAGGGGCAAATGGACCTGTGCAGTTGGAAAGTGAGCTCAGACTCAGGATGGGGTATTGATGTTGTAATGATTGTACCCCGTGTAGCAGCGCTGGAAGATGCCGAGAGCGATTTCTACGGGTAGTTCATCCCTGTGAGCAGGTTAGCGATCGCATGGTTGGCGAGCTTCTGCGAAGCATCCTATTGGTTATACAGCGAAGGGATCGGTCGTGCGAAATGTTGTTGATGATTCTGAGTATGAAAAGAGGGGTTTCTACAGTGAGATGTGTCAGTAGACTGTATTTGTAAAATAATTCTGGAAATATAAATGAATATAAACAGAAATGAACATAAACAGAAATGACATAAAACCAATTCGAGCCCACTGATTTCACAGTGTTTCCTTAAGGAATTTAATCCCCTCCTAGTACCCAAGGTTATGGATTATTTCCTCCCAGGATAGAACGAAATATACACTGGTGTAGTGGTACTTCAAACCCCAGTGTTTCAGCAAACACAAAGTTCGGTAGCAAATCACACTTACTTTTTACTTTGTTTGATGCTAAAAATATGCAGAAGAAGGAGAGAAAACTCAGAAAATCATAGTGAAATTCTGAGCAGAATAGTGTTGTATTTATAGCCAAAGTTGGGTTGAAATCTGAAGAGGCGCAACTCTTCAGAATGGCTGTTTATGCAAAACGCCCACAGCATAAATGCCATTACATAAATGGCCATTTACTCAATAATAAAGAGGGAAAATAAAGAGGGAAAATTGAAGAGGGTAGTTACTTTTCTGTTACCAAAACAGAAAAACGGATTGGATTTAATATTAATATTCTGTTATTAAAACAAATATTTAATAACATTTCTATTATTATAAAAAAATAAATTTGGTCCAAAAAGTCAATCAATCAATCGATCATTTGACCAAATCCAAATCCAAATCCAAATCCGAATCCGAATCCCATCCGAAGTCGAAGTCGTAGCCGAAGCCGTAGCCGTAGCCGAAGCCGAAGCCAAGCCGAGCGAGCGAGCGAGCGACGACGACGGCGCGAGGCTTGCCTTCTTCTCAACTCTTTAAGAGCTAGAAGAAGAGCAATTGCTTATATACCCATAAAAACCTCTTCCTCTTCCAATATGGGACAATGCCCATTTGCCAAGGGGGGAACTTAAAATTTCACTCAAAAATTTCATTTTCCTCCATTTCCCATTCACCCTCTTTTAAGTATTTAATATATATTAATTAAATACATCCAAAACTCAACAATCCCCCACATGAATGGGGAATGGCTATATCACGGAAGTATGCATGAAAAATTGTGTGATTCGCGAGTAAGGATTAATTGCATCTGGATAAGTAGGTTTCCCTTTGAACTTTCCGTAGTGAACTTATGTCGGATATACTCGATCAATCGGTAGATTTGATATCTTTGAACCTTCGAACTTTAGTGTATACCTAGACAACCATAAGTCACCCAACCAACCCTTAACCGTCTTTGGTTCTCATTGTTATGTTCGTTTCAGCCATGAACACCGCCTGGTTTCATAAGTGCGTAGAGAACTGGCCTTATAATGTTCTCCTTGAAGCGGCTAACACTTCACACTTACATAGGTGATTCCTAAATGTGTCATCCCGTAGATACACTATTTGATATACCCCGTATCAAATTTAGAAATCATTAAAAAGCCTTAATGCTTTATCCTTGGTACTAAACATTGTCTCATCACGAGAATGGACCAAAAGTTTAGTTGACAATGTTGAACCGTCATATATGACTTTGTTTGATCTCCTTGAACCTAGATCTTGGGATCTCCAGTCTTCTAGGTGGAGTTACCGCCACTATGACTTGTTCTCGGCCACAGTCCCATTCCCCTTGATGACTTCTCAACTACCTCTCTAGTTAGGCCTTTTGTAAGCGGATCCGACACATTATCACTTGACTTTACATAGTCAATCGTGATAATTCCTCTAGAGAGTAATTGTCTAATGGTTTTATGTCTTCGTCGTATATGGCAAGACTTACCGTTATACATAACGCTCCCAGCCCTTCCAATTGCCGCTTGACTATCACAATGTATGCATATTGGTGCCAACGGTTTGGGCCAAAATGGAATATCTTCCAAGAAATTCCGGAGCTATTCAGCTTCTTCACTGGCTTTATCCAAGGCTATGAACTCAGCCTCCATTGTAGAGCGGGCAATACAAGTTTGTTTGGATGACTTCCAAGATACCGCTCCTCCACCAATAGTGAATACATATCCACTTGTGGACTTGGAATCAATTGATCCGGTGATCCAATTTGCATCACAGTATCCCTCAATGACCGCAGGATATTTATGTAAATGCACACTTAGGCAGTCTGAAAATCACTTGTTTTTTAACACCTTAATGCACTTCCGTGCTACCACAACCAGTTGAGCGCATTTGCTGTCAATTCTGAGGATTTTCCTTTTATTCAAAGCAGATAGGCCTTAGAGCCTATTTCCCAAAAAACAATCCGGGGAATTCTCTGTCAGGCCTGTTTCCAACATACGAACACCGTTATTCAACACCCACGCTGTCCAACCATGCTGCATAACTTCGCTGAATCACACCTTGCATCACTTTACTCGCCGGACACAAATACATTTTTCTTGATCAACTATAGTCGAAATTCACGAATCGATGCTCCCATTTGCACCCCATAAACACACACAGGTCTTACTTCTAACTCTTACATACCGCCATAACGGAAGAGATGTGCAGATTATTCATAATTTCAATGCCGGAGTCAACTATCATTGATTCTATTACTTCTGACAAGAACATTACCACATTCTGAACCAGATCATGATCTTTGCACCTTATATATTTCCACTATAGTTCAGATTGCATGATCTTGAATCCATATCCCATCTTCCCGGTACGAACCGCTAGCCAATAAGCACCCCGAACAATAATGAAAAGTCTCATATGATGCCACAATGTGCCCAAATAGGCCATCAATTCGAACGCCGTACCAAGGAAAACGAACTCTGGAAGAATTACCTAACTCCCGCACTAATACCGGACTTTCACTTTAGAAAATTAGGAAGCGGAGACGCACCGAATATTAGCATATAGAAAAACTTATACTCCAACATCACACTATTGCGGCGCGCAACCCGATCCAACATTAGACTCAGTAAAGAGATTGCACGATCGAGCCAAAATTGCCCATTAAATAAATTATTCAAATTTCGGTCACAAGCACGCTAAGTGCATAAATAAAGCATCCCTGAGGGAAACATGTAGCGCTATAAGCATACGAAACCCAGCACAACTGAAGGTGCGATATTACATCTGAATCTCAGAGCCCTTGGCTCATATAACATCATTTCTGCGACGGATCTCAGCACGTAAGCAATTTCTCAAGCCGTCTCACAACTCACACGGCCACGCATCATTTTACTGAATATTTGGCAACGAAATAACACCCTGACTCTCCATAAGGGCACATTACTGAAATGAACACAACTGGCCTGACATAGAGCCCATTATTCCACATTTAAATTCATCATCGATCTTAAGTCGATCCCGATCATATCAACTAAAACCAAATAACCTTTCAAAGGTCCTCATACCTTAATTTCCCCCTTTCTACATAACACGCAGCAACCATCCATAACGGAGTTCTCGTCCACAGTCCACACTCAGTAACTGAGTGCCTTCCAGGGCAACCATATTCTCTCAACTTATCGATATCATTCACAAATCTTCATAACTCGGTTAAGTTCTTCAATCCATCAGTGACTACCTGCCACACTTATACAATCCTCCTTGGGGGACACGCTCACAACCTACCATAACAAATAGTTGGGTCGTACCTCCAAACCACCGGGCCCTCACTACGCTGAAAAGCGATCAAGAATCATTAAACCATTTACGAGCCCTTTCTACAAAACCCAACCTCAGGTGACGTGAAGACAATACCAACTTACCTTAAACATCGGAACTCCTTCCCTGCTCATCTGAGCTCGTGACTCCTTGTCCATGCCGGAGCTGCTACCTTGATTCTTCACTGCAAAATTCCATACCACTTCACTGCGCTAACAGGCCAATATACGATAGAACTCATTTCTCCATTTATAGCTTCGGAACACTAATAGTTAACACTCCATCATATATAAAACTTTCACTAACTCACTTTAGGAGATCCAATAGTATTTCACACAGGTGAATTCCTCATATCGTAGAATATTGCAAATCTCTAAGTAGCGATCTAAGCCACCGATCGCCCTTCGAAAAATTCTGTTTCCACATAACAAGTATACAGTAGAATGATTTCTGAATAACTCAATTGCGGCGCGGCTGGACAAGCCCGGATACGTTACCATGCACCAAATCACTCGCCATAACTCGGGTCACGCTGAAGGAACTGACCACTAACACCAATATGCCAAAATCCAACTATGGCTTTAATCCAATTCTACCTTCTTCCAATTTATCCTTGATTGCCTTAGAGATTAATACTACCTCCCATCCAACACATACATTACTTCCATCGCACTCATCCAGTGACCCTGAATCGCGAGACCCATGCTGTCTCAAATCCCACGGATAAATCCCATACCTTCCTTGCGCGCATATTCGCACCCTCAACTAATGACAATTTCTGCTATCCTATTACAAAATCCGAAATCTCTTTTCATTCGTCCGCTCAAGTTCTACACTGCAAGGTCAAAAAAATCATAGAGAAACACTCTGTGCCTCTTCTCATAGGCTGCTATCAAGCCATTCTAACCGTATCCATAGGCTCGAAATCATTAGGCATCCACACTTCATCTTTTTTTTTGAACCCATCAGAACCGTTACTGAGGGCCACCGCTCTGACTTTGGTCCGAATATAATCAATTTCATAAATCTTCTAGCACATGAATACCCATTGGTGATCACCTGGCAGAATCCCTCTCTTGGAAACCCGCATCTTTACAAACACAATCTTGAATCCTTCCCCAAATCTGGACAATGGGCCAATAAGGCCAACGATAGCCCACCTTTAGAATCACTTTTGCTTAATTCACCACTTATGTTCTTTTTCCGTAGCTGAAACAAGCTCAGCAATATGCTAATAACCAGAAACCTGCAGGTAATTAACCATGCGACCCCATCATAGGAGGTGGGACTCTCCACTTAGCTCGGAAGCCGCTATTACATCACCTGGAATTTACCAGGATTCTTAATCTCCTATTGACATAATCTTTACGCAATCCACTGCCAACATGCTCGACATCTTGTTGGTTTTGGATGTATTTAATTAATATATATTAAATACTTAAAAGAGGGTGAATGGGAAATGGAGGAAAATAAAATTTTGAGTGAAATTTTAAGTTCCCCCTTGGCAAATGGGCATTGCCCATTATTGGAAGAGGAAGAGGTTTTTTATGGGTATATAAGCAATTGCTCTTCTTCTAGCTCTTAAAGAGTTGAGAAGAAGGTAAGCCTCGCGCCGTCGTCGTCGCGCTTCGCTCGGCTCGGCTTCAGCTACGGCTTCGGCTTCGGCTTCGGATTTGGATTCGGCTCGGATTCGGATTCGGATTTGGATTTGGATTTGGATTTGGTCAAATGATCGATTGATTGATTAACTTTTTGGACCAAATTTATTTGTTAATAATAAACAGAAGTGTTATTAAATATTTGTTTTAATAACAGAATATTAATATTAAATCCAATCCGTTTTTCTGTTTTGGTAACAGAAAAGTAACTACCCTCTTTCAATTTTCCCTCTTTATTATTTGAGTAATGGCCATTTATGTAATGACATTTGCTGTGGGCGTTTTGCATAAACAACCATTCTGAAGAGTTGCGCCTCTTCAGATTTCAGCCAACTTTGTCTATAAATACAACTACATTTCTGCTCAGAATTTCACTACGATTTTCTTGAGTTTTCTCTCCTTCTTCTGCATACTTTTAGCATCAAACAAGTAAAAAGTAAGTGTGATTTGCTACCGAACTTTGTGTTCGCTGAAACACTGGGGTTTGAAGTACCACTACACCAGTGTATATTTCGTTCTATCCTGGGAGGAAATAATCCATAACCTTGGGTACTAGGAGGGGATTAAATTCCTTAAGGAAAACACTGTGAATTCAGTGGCTCGAATTGGTTTTATGTCATTTCTGCTTATGTTCATTTCTGTTTATATTCATTTATATTTCCAGAATTATTTTATAAATACAGTCTACTAAGAAGCTTATGGAATTTACTATATTTTTTTTATTTGTACTTACTGTTTCTGGAAGAGTAAAACCTTTGTGGTTTTGTACTCTATTAAAATCTACGTGATTTTAACGTTTGTATCATTTTTTTTACAGAAATGACTAATGAGAATGAGAACCAAGCTGTTCCAGTGGTGACTGCCAATGCCTCAACAAGGCGAACAACACCGGCAGCATTGGCACCAGCGGAGAAACCCGAAAAATTTTCCGGGATTGATTTCAAGCGCTGGCAGCAAAAGATGTTCTTCTATTTGACTACTCTAAGTCTCCAGAAGTTCATCAAGGAAGATGTTCCTGTGCTGTTCGATGAAACTCCAGAAACTGAACGCTTTCTCGTGATTGAGGCGTGGAAGCATTCAGATTTTTTGTGCAAGAATTATATTCTAAGCGGGCTGGAGGATGCTTTGTATAACGTCTATAGTGGCGTGGAAACGTCAAAGGAACTGTGGACTGCGCTTGAAAAGAAAAATATAAAACCGAAGATGCCGGGTTGAAAAAAAGTTTGTTGCTGCAAAGTTTTTGGACTACAAAATGGTAGATAGCAAGTCTGTTATTACCCAAGTCCAGGAATTGCAAGTGATTATTCACGATCTCCTTTGCTGAAGGTATAAATCAATTAATATTGATGTTGAAAGTAATAATCTTAGTATTTTTACTAATAGAAATTTCATTGAAGGTCTTGTCATCAGTGAAGCATTTCAAGTAGCAGCAATGATTGAGAAGTTGCCTCCTTTGTGGAAGGACTTCAAAAACTACTTGAAACACAAACGCAACGAGATGTCCCTTGAAGATCGCATTGTTCGGTTGAGAATCGAAGAGGACAACAAAGCTGCTGAAAAGAAGAGGCCGTGGAAACTCAACAATAATGGAGAAAATATTGTTGAAGAGAACAAAAAAGAGGAAGAAGGCTTCTGGACCAAAATACAACCCAAGCAAGAAGCGGTTCAGTGGAAACTGCTACAATTGTGGAAAAATCGGACACAAATCTACGGAGTGTCGTGCTCCGAAGAAAGACAAGAAGAAGGGTCAAGCAAACATGGTTGAAAAGAATGATGATGTTGATGATTTATGTGCCATGCTTTCCGAATGCAACTTGGTGGGCAATCCTAAAGAGTGGTGGATTGATTCTGGAGCCACTCGCCATGTTTGTGCTGTTAGAGAAACTTTTGCTTCTTATGCTCCTGTTGGACCCGATGAGACAATTTCTATGGGAAATGCTTCAAAGGCGAAGATTGAAGGATGTGGGAAAATATTTCTCAAAATGACTTCCGGCAAAGTGGTGACTTTGAACAACGTCCTTCATGTTCCCGAGATTAGGAAGAATTTAGTCTCTACTGGACTTCTTTGTTAAGAATGGTTTTAAATGTGTTTGTTTTCGGTAAGGTTGTAATAAGTAAGAATGAAATGTTTGTAGGAAAAGGTTACCTCACTGAGGCCTTTTCAAGCTGAATGTAATGGTTGTTGAAAATAATAATAAAATTTCAGCTTCGTCTTACTTACTTGAGTCAAATGAATTATGGCATATACGTTTGGGTCATGTCAATTATAAAAACCTTACGGAAATGATTAATTTGGAAGTATTGCCCAAGTTTGAATGTGACAAATCAAAATGTCAAGTATGTGTGGAATCTAAGTATGTTAAACATCCTTATAAGTCGGTTGAAAGGAATTCAAATCCTTTAGACTTAATTCACATAGATATTTGTGACATGAAGTCAATACCATCTCGCGGTGGAAAAAAGTATTTCATAACTTTTATTGACGATAGTACTCGATATTGCTATGTTTACTTACTTAATAGTAAAGATGAAGCAATAGACGCATTCAAGCAATACAAAATGAAGTTGAAACGCAACTTAATAAGAAAA
This sequence comes from Nicotiana attenuata, assembly GCF_001879085.1. Classification (NCBI taxonomy): domain Eukaryota; kingdom Viridiplantae; phylum Streptophyta; class Magnoliopsida; order Solanales; family Solanaceae; genus Nicotiana; species Nicotiana attenuata. Next base: position 123,561 of record NW_017673662.1, read on the forward strand.
TCAAAATGATAAGAAGTGATAGGGGTGGTGAATATGAATCTCCTTTTGAACAAATATGTTTAGAATATGGAATTATTCATCAAACAATGGCCCCTTACACGCCCCAATCCAATGGGATTGCAGAAAGAAAGAATCGTTCATTAAAGGAGATGATGAACACATTATTGATAAGTTCTAGTTTGCCACAGAATTTGTGGGGGGAAGCCGTTCTTACGGCTAGCCGAATACTAAATCGAGTACCCCATAGCAAAACACAATCCATTCCATATGAAAAATGGAAAGGAAGGAAGCCCAACTTGAATTATTTTAAAGTGTGGGGGTGTTTGGCAAAAGTGCAGGTTCCTAAACCCAAAAGGGTAAAAATAGGACCGAAAACCGTTGATTGTGTTTTCATAGGATATGCGACTAAAGTAAAGCATATCGATTTCTGGTTCATAAATCAGAAAATCCCGACATTCATAATAATACGGTTATAGAATCAGATAATGCTGAGTTCTTTGAAAATATATATCCGTATAAAAAGGAATGTGAGTCGATTGGTGAAGGATCTAAACGACCTCGGGAAGAAATAAAAGAAAGTACACTTAACCAGGAGGATCCAAGATGTAGTAAACGTCAAAGAACGTCTACTTCATTTGGACCAGATTTTGTGACTTTCTTATTGGAAAATGAGCCTCAAACATTTAAAGAAGCTATGTCTTCTTCGGAATCATTGTTATGGAAAGAGGCAGTCAATAGTGAAATAGAATCCATACTGAACAACCATACAATGGGAATTGGTTGATCTTCCTCCTGGAATAAACCGTTGGGTTCTAAATGGATCTTTAAAGGAAAATGAAAGTGATGGCACTATTGACAAGTATAAGGCAAGACTTGTGGTCAAAGGGTATAGACAACGAGAAGGTCTTGACTATTTTGATACATACTCTCCAGTTACAAGAATTACATCCATACAAACGTTAGTAGCGTTAGCTGCAGTTTATGATCTTGAAATTCGTCAAATGGATGTTAAGACGACCTTCTTAAATGGAGAGTTGGAGGAAGAAATTTACATGGACAACCTGAAGGGTTTGTGGTTCCAGGTAAAGAAAAGAAGGTCTGTAGACTTGTTAAGTCCCTTTACGGATTAAAACAAGCACCCAAACAATGGCATGCTAAATTTGACCAAACAATGTTGTCAAATGGATTTAAGATAAATGATGTGATAAATGTGTGTACATTAAAAATGTTCCAAATCACATAGTCATTGTTTGCTTATATTGTGGATGATATGCTCATAATGAGTAATGACATTGCCAACATAAATGCTACTAAGCATATGCTAACTAGCAAGTTTGATATGAAAGACTTGGGAGTTGCTAATTTAATTCTGGGAATTAAGATCCATAAGACTTCTCAGGTCTAGCATTGTCACAATCTCATTATATTAAGACAGTACTTGAAAAATTCAAGCACTTGGGCTTTAAAGTTGCAAAGACTCCAATTGATGTGAATCTTGCATTAGCAAAGAACAAAGGCCAGAGCATATCACAATTGGATTATGCTCGTGTGTTGGGTTGCTTAATGTACATCATGAATTGTACACGACCAGATATAGCTTGTGCTATAAGTAAATTGAGTCGATATACGAGCAATCCAGGCCAATCTCATTGGATGGCCATGAAACGAGTTTTGGGGTATTTAGTACATACCCAGGACTTTGCTTTGCACTACA
>NW_017673663.1:0-12526 GCF_001879085.1 Nicotiana attenuata
GGCAGAAGTTATGGTTGTGCAAGAAAGTTGATTCCGAAAGTTGTAGTTGTGAACCCATATTGAATTATTTTAGAACCTTTTATACCTTTTTCTTTCTAAACCTCATCCAAAAGCCTACATTACGGTCCAAAGAAAGACCTTTTGATCAATCTTCAGGAAGTGACCCAAACCTGTTTGAAAGGTATTTCCAAGATCTAACCTCCATCGGAGCAACAGTCAACTATTTCTCTACCCAACCACGGAAATTGGGAATCTCTTCAACAGTTCCCACAGTTGATGAAAAAAGAGAAAGTTAAACAGTCACGGGAAAAACAAACCCTTCCAAAACAAAAAAGGGGGAAAAAGAGAAAAGAGAAAGTTTTAAAGTAAACTTACGTGCAAAATTCTACTTTTCAGGGAATGGTATATTTTCTTTACCTACTAACCCTACAGTAGGAGCAGAAACAAATTTGGCATACCAACCACGGTCCTTGTCATCCTCAGGGCTGACTAAAACCTTCTTACTCCTCGCCACCAAAGTAAAGATTCCATGTCGGAATAGCTTAGGGGAGTAGAGGTGGATCAGATAAAATAAAGTAAAAGGCAATTTAGCCAAGTTAGCTAAGTACCTTAGACAAGCAACAGCCCTCCACACAATGGGGCCAATTTGTCCTAAACAAACATTGAAAAAACGACAGAAATCGATGATAACAGGATCAGTGGGGGGGTCTAAACTCCTGTGTAAAGGAATATGTATACACGAAAGAAAAGCCAGCCTTGTAAGACGTGATCCTTTGATTTGCATTAGGGATTATAATCGGGAAATCAAATTTCCAGTGGCAATCTCTACGAACAACAGAGATCAGACCTTCAGTAATCTGAGAAGGGTAAACGTCAGCACGATCAAGAGAGGACATTGAAGAAATATGATTCCTAATTGATTCTCTATCAGTATAAAAAGAAAGTTTTGAGGGGATAATTTCATCTACCGTTGGTTCACGGACTGGTTCATTAGAATCCCTACTTCTAGTAGAAGATCTATGTGGAAGGGAACCCCTAGTTCTAGAAGAAGAAGGAGGAGTAGAACTAGGTAAAGATGAAGGCGAACCTCGAATGGACGTTGATCCTAAACTACGTAACCTACCTCCTCTCCTGCTCCTAGTTGGAGCAAGAGAAAGTTCATCTACAATAAGAACTTTACGAGGATCAGGGTTTGAAGAAGACATAGCTACACGGAGAAGAAAGGAAGATTGAATAAGTCAAAGACGGAAAACTTTTTTATGAAAGAAGAAACAAAGGATATATGTATACTCAGAAGCAACCGTCAAACAAAGAAGGTAATAATGGGAACGTCATAATGAAAACTGTCACTTCGTGATTGATGTAGCCGCAAAAAGCCTTAAAAGACGCTGAAGGGTTGTAGACCCAATCAAAAGACGCCACGTGCCACGAGCATTAAATGGAAGTGACATGCGAAGCATTAGTTTTGGAGAAGGTATAATGGGGGCAAAAATTCCCGCTTTAATGAGATCCACTTTTCAAATATTCAATTGTTGAATAAATGGCAAGTGGGGGGACTATCTGTATTGGAAAAAATCAAGTTAACATATGGAATTAATTATGTGTTGACATGTCAAGACACGTGGATCAATAAAAGAATGACAGCTGGCAAAGAATAGTTGAAGAGACACGAGCCTTAACAGGCACGGGCAGATATTCAAGAAAACAGGAAGGAACGGTTACTCGAACCTCTTGGTAATTTGAAGAGACATCGGAGGAATGAACCTAGATAGCAAAAAGTACAGATACGTATTATCCGTAATTAATGAGCGTCAATGATGGAAAACGTTACAGAATCTTTACGAAACAGTTACGATTGCTAATTATAACGTTGCATTAATGACATTAATTACTCATAATGACTCTGTTATGAGAGGAAAGAAACGTATTACTTAGAAATAGCTATAAAAGAAGAGGAATAAATAATTGTAAGGACACAGAATATTATTGGAATATACTGATTTACTTTTTCTTTTACGCAGCTATCATTTAAATCAATTCTTCTTATTTGTTCCAAATTTGATTATCAGTAACCCGAGTTCTTCTAAAATTTAGCTTTGACCGAAATTCTTATTTTCTCGTTAAACATTACCGACATCTAAACTCAGCTACAAATTTTTTATTTCATCATTAGCTAAAGAATCTACGTAATCTCTTAAATTTTAATTGTAAGAAATTCATCTTGGTATTATTTCTCCAAAATAAAGATCAGGTTATTTGTCTCTTCACGCTCTATACAACCGTATCAAATTGTTATGGTGACTATGATATGATTGACTTTGCGAATATTTCCTTCCCCATTTTGTTGATTTAAATTTCATCTAAGACCAAATATGTGTGGCGTTGGGCTACTTGTAAATTACAGCGTGACAAAAACATGAAGGGAAAACTAGCAAGAAAAGGGAAGAATGAAAGTAAGTGACAACAAAAGGAGGAAATAGACAATAGAAGTTTTACACTGTTAGAGACACCACATCATACATATTCCTTATGACCATCATTATATGCACACAAGTAGAAAAAGATTTAACAAATACATTATTGAGATTGCACAATTGTCCTGAAGGGACGGCCCAGTGGGTTTGGCGGGAGTTTTCCGCACGGGAGACGCGGATTCGATCCCCCCTCAATGCCTTCTGGGTCTGAGCCTGTCGCACGGGGTTTGCCTAGTGCGGTTTACATCCCCTGTGTGGTTTGCAGGCTATTACACAGTGGAGGTTTACCCAGTGCGCACAGAGTGCTCACCCGAAGGGCAGAGGCTGTAGCGGCTGCGGGTTTTCCTAGGGTTCCAAAAAAAAAAAAAGAGATTGCACAATTAGTGTAGCTGTTTTGGCGCTTCATTTTCCATGAAAAAGAAGTGCATGTTTTGACTTTTTTTTTCAAGAAAAAGGAGAAACTACAAAAGGCATAGGATAAACATAAACTTTTGATTTGAAGGGCGTGTTCGCAACATTACTTCTGTTATATTATGTTAAATAGGTTACAAATGAGAGCATGTAGAAGAAAAAGCCAAGCATTGTAAAGTTTAAGGAAGCACATAAATGAATATAAGAATATTAAGTAAATTAATAGTTATGGAGGAAGGTGAAAAGTTTGAAACCATAAATAGAATATAAATGGGTGTTAAAACTACTAAGGGATCAACTATTATAAGGGGAAATAACACTGGTAATATCATTAAGGTAAATCGAAAAGTAAAAAAAATCGACGGTAAGTACCTAATATGTATTAGTCCGAAAAATAATTTGGAGATTGTCTTATGCCTCTTCCATAAAGGTTTTTCAGTCTTTCTATTTGTTGTTCTCTAAAAAAAAAAAAAAAAAAAAAAAAAAAAAAAAAAAAAAAAAAAAAAGGTTATCTTTTAACAATGGCCTATCCCAATCTTTTCCACATTTTGCTACAATTTTTTCAGCGAAAAAAAAATATATTTCTTCCTCCTAATAACTAATCTCTCTGAAAAAAACAAAAAGAAACGTATCAAATTCCTTATCTAAAATCCTAATTCGGCACTTACAATTTAGCTCGCTTTTACCTTGCGCATGAATTTTAAAAATTTACATCATTATTGATGACGGAGCGAGGACTTAAAATCAATTTAATATTGAATCTGCACTTTTACTATCTCAAAACCAGCCTTTGAGAGAGTATTCTACACAAGTAAATAAAGAAAAAAGAAAAAGAGTTGCAATAACTGAAGCTCTTCAAGATTGCAAAAAGAAACTGACCAATCCTTGTTAAAAATCTAATTTAACAGACACAATGTAAAGGACTCGAAATCAACCAAAATCAATTATGCCATGGAAATGGTTTCTTAAGGTTTAAGGTTATGTGTGTTTTGTAAAGGAGAAGAGATAATGGTACATTATATATATATATATATATATATATATATTATATATATATATATATATAGATTAATATATATATATATATATATAATGGAATAGTTATTATAAAGATTATGGATTTTAACTGATGGAGTTAAAGAGACGCATCGGTTGACAGAAACTATGGGGCTTGATGGCCTCTTAAAGAGGACTTTTTCATTTTTTTTTAAATTCATATGCCTCAGAGAAAGAAAAATGCAAAAACAAAAAAAAAAATATATATATATATATATATGTGTGTGTGTGTGTGTGAATGCTGGGTATAGGAAGGTGCCGCATCACCTTTCTTATACGAATTTTAGAAATCTACATCGTTGTTGACGACGGAGCGAGGACTCAAAATCAATTCAATATCGAATCTGCACTTTTACTATTTCAAAACACTAATCTCTGAGAGAGTATTCTGGGCGCGAATACATGTGCGTACAACTGGACTGCCCCTGATTTTTGGCGTTTTTTACTGCTGTATTAATGCATACAACTCACACAACTGACTGAGTTGTGTGAGGCTCCTTTTTGTCTCACAAATCTGTGGACCCAATCTTACACTTCTGGGTCCACAAAAATCTGGATCCACAAAACTGTGAGACAAAAAAGTGCCTCATAAAAATAAAACTTCCGAAACTCACCAATCCATGTAAAAAATCCAATTTAACAGACAGTCTAATTTCAAATCATCTATCTGTTTTATCTTTCTTTTTTTGAAACTTTGCTTTAATTTCTTTGACTTTCTTTTTTGTTTATTAACAGTATAGAAGAAAATAGAGACGGAGTTAGTTCCAGCATATCCTTATTATAACTATCCAGTCAGGTCGGTTACTTAGCGAACCGTGAATTCTTTTGAAACTTGAATGTATCACACGAAAAATCAAAGTTCTGATAATCAGAGGCATACTGGAAATTGATTGTACTTGATAAAAACAACCTACCATGGTTGTCATTTTTTCACCTGACGAAGTTCTAACTAAGCTACAACAAATGTTTTGCCAAGATATAGTAATGACTATACAACTAAGCTAGAAATTGAACTTTGTGCACAACCAAATACGCATATTGCAGTATCAGAAAATAGACACAAGCATAAGTATTAAGTTCACTCTACAATATATACAGTGTTTTCATGCGTTAACTAAACATAAACATCAAAGTATTTTTGAACCAACATTTCATCAACTGTCACACAATTTCATCCTTTGCTACATGCTCCCAATCTGAAGAAGCATTATCATACAATGCTGAAGAGTGTTGATTTCCCGGTCTGACCTTCCAATTCGAATGGACAACTGGATCATCCGCAACGGAGAGAAGAAACTGTTTCATGGAGTCATATCCAGAATCATCCACATAAGATCCAAATTCACCTTCGCTCACATTAACATTGTGATAGTAAAAGTAAGGTTCTATTACCACATTTGCTCTCTGATCTTCTGATACTTCTCCTTTTGACAACCCAAGCTTCTCCATACCTGCAGAACCAGCAGCAACCATATCCGAATCTTTTTTAACCTCCATAACCGGTAAATTCAGGTTGTCTCCCCGATGTGTTAATACATTGAACCTTGCCATAACAGAATCCTCAGCATCATTGGCAACCATATCTGGATACTTTTTCTCTTCCATGAAAGATGAATTCAAGTTGTCTCCTCGCTGTCTTAGGATATTGAGTCTTGCCAAAACAGAATCCTCAGCATCATTGGCAACCACATCCTGATCTTTTTTCTCTTCCACAAAAGATGATTTCAAGTCGTCTCCCCGTTGTCTTAGGATATTGAGTCTCGCCATAACAGAGTCCTCAGCATCATTTGCAACCACATCCTGATCCTTATTCTCTTCTAAGAAAGATGACCTGAAGTTGTTTCCCTGTTGCCTCAAGATATTTAGTCTCATCGTAACAGAATCCCCAGCACCACCGGCAACCACAGCAGAATCATTTTCCTCTTTAATGAATGATGAACTCAATTTCTCTTCCCTTCTATTTAAGATATTGAATCTCTCCATTACAGAATCCTCAGAATCGTCAATGTGGACAAGTTTGTTTGAAGGAGAGGGACTCTGGGTGGAAGTCTTTGACGCTAAGTCATTTTCAGCTTCAGGTGCCACTGAGGAATTCAGGTTTAAGTCTGAAGAAAATTTGAAGCACAAAATCTTAGTGGCAGCAGTCACATCTACAGAAATGTCTGAAACAGAATAGAGACCGCAACTATAACAGAGTCGGAGAAAAGATATCAAACAAACAACTTTTACCTTTTCCTTGGCTCACTTTATGCTTCTCCATTTCAATCTTCATACGGTCAAAACGAGCTTTATAGCTTAGGGAACATAGTTTTGCTTCAGCTTCAAGCCATAGATTTTTGAAAAGAAGGGCTAGGGGCGGCATTGCTTCATCACAGAGAAAGTTCTCATTGAGGACTTTCTTTATAGCCTGCAAGCCTGCCATATTAGTATGCCACTAATAGGATACAACTCCCTAAAAAGTACATTTTTAATACTTGTTTCAAGACTAATATTCAAATAACAATTTCACGAAGTACACATAGAGCATACCTGGGCTACTTGTTCTTCCTTTGAATCCCCTAATTTATCTGCAGAACGAGTTAGAAGGGATGAACTCACAACATTCTTACCATCATTCTTGCTCTTATCTTCATGCATAGGCGGGTAACCAAGTCCACAAGCATCCCAAGCAACATCTTCCATAAACTGGGGATTGCCTGTCCCAGTGCCCTGAATGAGAAAATTAATGTTATCTACAAAAATTACGCTCAAACACGGCCTATCAAGTTGATATGCAAAAGGAGACTTAAAACTTAGATCCATACGCTCACACACCAAATGGAATGACACATCATGAAGATTAATAGGACTGACCCAGTCAACGGCCAAAACACAATCAAAAGTCTAAAGCTGACAAAAACAAGCCTATTAAGTCGATAAGAAAAGGAATATTAACACTTAGTTTCCTGTTCTTGCACACAAAACAGAAATGCATGATAAAAATATTCAAGGGTCAAACAAAAACAGGACTGACCCAGTCAATGGCCGACAAGGTACCTTAATGATTGATTTTCTCTTATTTAACAACTGTATATTTATTGGACATAAGACATCCATTCTGAAGTATATATGAAGAATGAGACGACAAAGATTAAATAGTACTAAAATAACAGCAACAATAACATTGTTACACATCTCATCTTTATGATTATTCTTCTCTGTTAGGCTTATAAAGTAAAGCAAGCAAGGGAAGCATATCCATTTCAGGAACACTTACATGATAAAGTAGGTTAAGTAACAAACAAAATAAGTCAAATTATGTAAACATTGTTAATATAATAATTGCCACATAGACAAAGAGCATCTGCTAGCTCCTCTGCTATAGTCCAGAATACCTGGACCATTAGATCTTTGGAATCCACTATATATCCAATTGCCCACAATGCAGAGAAGAGGTGGTTCAGGACCACACTAGAATTTATGTCTGAATTCCAAACCAGAAATGGTGATACTGCATCTGCTTCCACAATTTGAACACACTGACACACCTGAAAACAAGACTCGCTAGTTTGAGAAGGCATACCGTATAAGAGCGGCGAGATTCTCCAGACTTTTCAAAAGTGTTATGCTGGGAAAACATTGTTTCTTTTGTTTCAATCTTCTTAGAGGTACATGCACCAAGATTAGTAATTGCATGCTTAAGGGCGTCAAGGTCTTGTTCCTCCAGTAGATATTCATTAGTTAAACATTGAGTATTAAGCAGCTCCGAAAGGTTATGAATTGCATGAACAAGTGTTTGAACATCCAATTTTGGACTTGACCCCATTTGATATGGTTGGGCCTGCTTAGCATCTTCTTGAGAAGCTGGTGAACGTAAAACATTCTCTGCAGCATCAAGTGCAACTACTCCACCTTCTAATGCATCATTGAGGTTCAGATCAGAATAAATAAAACCCTCCGTCAAACCATGATTTGTGGGTCCATATTTGTGTTCATCAACAGTAAGGTGCGGTTGTAGTTGAGAATCATTTTCAGAGTACTGAGGTAGCCCATATCCTTTGCTAGGCTTGTTCAGATCTTCAGAAAACTTAAGTACCCTACTGTCGTTGGACAGATTCATATGCTCAAATGTTTCTTTTGTGACATCATTGTTCCTGTGTTCTTCTGTAATGTAGTTATTAGTTCCAGTGCCTTGTGAAGGAACTGACAGACCAATTCCTGCTGCACATACGTTATGTTTATGTAGATCGTCAGTTCTCCCTGAATGTTCCGCTGGAGGGAACAAAGGATTGCTTTGACCAAAATCAGAGCATTCTAGTTTGCTTTTGAAGTGGCATGGACTTGGAGCTTCAACAGAGTCGCAGAGAGAAATACGAAAAGCAGGAGAACCTTTCCAGCAGGGTGAATCTTCATTTGAGTTATGAAGATCTAAAGCATCTGAACATTTCTCAGTAAAAGTCACAGGTGGTGCACTACCGTAAGGAGCTTGAGATCCAGATCTTTCTTTAACTGTAACCTCTACTGTATTGCTACCACAAGGATGCTGATTGCTAATTGATGACGATGCAAAAACAATACTGTCCTTGAGATCCTTACCAAAGTTCAGTGGGCTTGCTTCCAAGGAAACCCCTTTGACCGGAAAACCTATTGGTAGGCGAGTTTCCTCACCTTTTAAGAGGTCATAGACATCTGATTTCTCCCTCTTACTAGCTCCAGTTTTGCAAATATCAACAGTTCTGTTCAAGTCTGTCTTCTGTGCCAAGAAACGGCTTCCAGAAGGTGCAGAAGGTGCTGGTCTGATAACCACTACTGGAGAAGATTTTGATGTGGATGTAGTATCACGGAGACAAGAATCAAGGGGTTGGAAGAATTTCTCATGTGGAGTAAAAGGGTTTTCATAGTTCAGGTAATTGTTAGATGATCCTAAAGAAAGTCCCGCTTGGCAAGATGCAGAAGGAATTGAACCCGTACAAGCTGTTTTTGAGTTAAAAGATGGGTAGACTGGTTCTTGAGCAAGATATGATTTGTCATCCATATGTCCCATACTTGGGGGCCCAATGTATATTCCATCAGTAAAATTTCCAGAGAGAGCACTAGTATCTTCTCCAGCTATGTTCACACCTTCAAATGAATTACCTACAAAATGACAGACATTAAAAGCTTCTATCTGATTGCATCAGCACAACGGGTTCAGACAATGGAATGAATGATACATGCTCTTTTAAGCTCCAATTTTGAACTAGTAAATCACATGAATCAGACACGTAGAAGTACATAAAGAGTTTAACACCACCATATGAATATTTTGTCATTGACATAACGAGTTGAAATGGAGTTGATAATCAGGGAAAATTATCAAGTCAGGAATAGCATAATACTCATCAATAACATTAGATTTCTTTTACAAAAAGAAAAAGTACAACAGTACTATGGTACTGAAAAGCAAATAAGAAGTTATTGATTGCCAACAAGGATAAAACATTATAGGGCTAAACCCATAAAAGTAAATTTTGACTTCCTAATTGCAAATAAAACAAAAGTTGGATACACATAAGTTCAATCATCACAGTAACCAACTACTCAGAAAGCAAATTCAAACAGATGTACGACGAATTCATACACCTCGGTTGTACATTCACATCATTGTTATATCATATAAGGAATTACATTGCAACGTGGAACAATGAGATTACAGATAAGAAACACAAGGAAATTACCTTGAGAAACGCAATTTCTATAACCAATTGAAGCACTAGCATTAACTTTCATCTCATCTTGCTTTCCATCAGTCGTTTGACTCCAAACTGATTTCCAATGGGGTACCGGGTATTCCAAACCAGACAAGCTCTGGGTATAATCAACTTGAGAGGATACATTAACAGGGATATTACCACCAGAATTAGGCAAGACATCAAACGAAGGATCATTGAATGGCACCGAGGGGGTGTCATTGGTCATTACTGAACTAGGCACATAAGGGGCATAATATCCCTCACAGCCAAACGAAGAATACGGGTCAGTCGAAGTATTAGCAGTAGGGTTTGGAGTTGACCAAAGGTTGTTACTGTTGGGCGGTCTGATAACAGAATCAGAAGGGGAAAACTCAGGCAAGCAAGTTGTGGGCACAGAATCAGTAACAATTTCATGCTTTGAGAAAAAATTGTGTCCAGATGGTGAAGGATCAGCAGCAGCATATTGCCAAGACTGTCCAAATGAGGAATTCAACAGTGGGTTTGAAGAATTGGAACGATCAACAGTAAAAGGAGGGGCTAAAGGTGATAAATTGGAGAAGGAGGATGAAGATCCTCCATTACCCAAAGACCCTAAACCCATCATCTCAAAAACAATACTTCAATCCACTGATCAAAACTCAAAACCCAGAAAAAACTTTAATTAGTCTAACAATTCTAAAAAAAACAAACAACAATTATCAAAAACACGAAAAAATTCCTTCACACATCGAAAAATCAAGGATTAATTAAAGAGAACATACCCAGTAAAAGTAAGAGGCAAAAGGAGAGTGAGAGAGGCAGCGGAGAGTCTTTTCTCTCGGTCTTGCTCTTTACTCCTCCCAAAGCTAATAGTGCTGGAATTTTGGATTATTCTGTTTCTGTACTCTATCTTTTCTCTTTGATTTCGTTTTATTTTTCTAAATTACCATGTTGCCCTAAACTTCTCTTCTTTCACCCGGCGAAGATGCCAAAATTCGCGTAATTTGACACGTTTTACCCTATCTTGTAAATTTTATATAAGTATTTAATAAAACTAGTTTTAGGATAGGCCGTTGAGTGTGTAGCCTATCTCAGCAAATACAAAATTTTAAAATATTACATAAATATTACTTCGTATATTAGAATTTGTGTTTGAGGCATAAAACAAAAATTAACAAAAGTTTAAGTTTCTAAAAGTATTGATCCGAATGAGCTAACTTCAATGAAGGAAGAAACTCTCAAGACAAAAAGACAATTGTTCTATGTCTACAATCAATAAGAAATATCATATCAATTGTTTTCAACATATTAGAAAAGACTAAATTATTATTGCAAAAGGTATTCTTTAACGGCTACATTTTAATTAATCTACTATTTCTTCGTTTTGGTGTGAGCTTTCTTTCTTTGTCCAAGCACATAACTAGGTATTCGAATATTTTCTTTTATGAAAGTAAGAGTCTAAGGTTTGAATGAAATAATTACCGTTAATGGATTCTAAAAGGACCATGTTAATCTATGAGCCAAAAATATGGAGCTTATGTTAAGAAATCCTCTAAACTTTGCACTGAAGCTAAAATAATGAAGTATCAATTGTGTATTATTTGTTATTTTTCAGATGCAAATAACTATCTAGAATAATTATGTATTTTTATTTTTGGGTCATATCAATAAAAATCGGCTAGAGCGTTATTAATTTTCTTGCTTAATTAAAAAGGTATAGCCAAAATAACGGAGTCGTAATTATTTTTAAAAATTCACAATATTTTTGAAATGCTACCTATTATCTTGTTTAAGTAAATTAATTTCTTTGTACGTGCTTGCACGTGTACCTCGAGCTCATCAATAAATAAATAAATATAAAGCATAAATTATTAGAAAATAACATTTTACGCTAAAATAAATGCATTTTTTTAATACTAAAAATTAATGTTATAACATAGCAATTGTATTCAATACATCCAAAATATACAAACACGATAAAAACGTTTAAAAAGGAAGAATTCTCATAATATTTATCATGATTGAAGAGAAATCTAGTGAGTGTTAACGGTCAAGATCACTAAAAAAAAAAAAAAAAAAAATTGAAATCTCTAACGACAATTCAAATGATATAGGGAGCTGTTATTTGTTGTAACAAATGCAAAATGAGAGATATAATTAATGACAACTCAAATAAATTATCTTATATTATTTCATCCTTATTGCTTCAAGTTTGAATTATTTTAATTAACTCTTAATACTATATCATCACCAATTATATTTTATTTTCTGAATGCTTTAACCACCAATACTCTTTTTATTGAAACAAATTTATGTATCCTAAGAGCTTTTCAACTTGAATTTTTTTTAACTAATATGATGAATTTAGAAAGGAATTGGATAGAATTATTTTGTTAATTAGTTAATTAAAAAACTTAGTTATTTGTTCTCAACATTAAAGAACATAATTTATTTTTATTGATTCAAATTCTTAATAATAGTTCACCCAAATTTAAATATTTAACTGTAATTGTAATTTTATTTACTATAAATTTTGTATTAAGGGATAAAAAATCGATCTGATATTTTACTTTTGGATATTCGTGTTTGCAGAATCATAAGTGTTACTGTTGGCCTAAGTAAAGGTTAGTTTTGAAGACTGACAAAGGAACTCAGACATGAACCAGGTCCATCCAGTGGTCCATCCCTCAGGTTCACAAAAACGGGCAGATTCAAGCATGTGAGATGCACGTGAAGGAGATAAGCTTAACTTGGTGTATTTAATATCTCCTGATCGAAAAGGTTGCATAATTGATAAGGAGAAGGACTCCTTACTCAAAGAGAACACTATCCAAGATAGGGAAGGAGTTAGAAGTTGAAATCAACTAGAACTCTTCCACCAAGGAAGAGTTGCAT